>NC_061515.1:3337500-3510000 GCF_022379125.1 Scophthalmus maximus
GACAAATAAACAATAAAGACGTGCGACGCTCCTTTCAATCGCTCAGATGAACAGACTTGTCTCTTAAGTGCCTTTAAATGGTCTGAGTCAGAGTTGGCAGGAAATCTGCTTTCTCACTTCATGACACCAAGACGACCAAGGATGTTGTCGTCGTTCTGTTCCGTTGCTGGGGATCGAGACAGGAATAAAACTAGGTAAAACTAAGTATTACTGAAGTGGAGATTTCTAGATCAGTATATGAGGAAAAACTAATTTGGACAGAACAACCTTTAAGAGTTGTATTGTAATTGAAATCTAGTGAAGCAAAGTTTATTCAAATCGAAACCTAAATATGTATTGTGGACATTTCCTTAGTCTGAGAGAAGATATGAAGATTGGAAACACATTTCTGGAGGACGCATCCTTTACCTTCAATAACTTAAGTAACCTTTACGCAAAAGACTCGGCAGAGACTCAATGTAACGAGTGCTTTGTGAGATATCGGTTCCCTAATCTTTGAGACACACCAGCGCTGCGTCTGCAGCAGCGCGGAGCATCAGATGGTCGTGGTCCCGAAATTGCCTCGAATGTGGCGTCACTTGTTTACAGTAATTACAGCAAAGTATCGCGGCTCCGCAGTGTGTGCAAAAACGAAACGCGGTTATCCTGGCGGACTTAGACGTGGCGAAGGAAACATCCCGTCCCCCTGCTGCGTCAAAGAGCCACGTACGGATTGTGGTATTTAGATGGATTTAGCAAACCCGGCGCTGACATTCTCCGTATCCTTAGGAAAAGAACTAAAAACAAGGGAACAAAAACAACACGCAGCAGCAGCAGCAGCAGCAGCGGGGAAACTGACAAGAGATGTCTTCATTGTTGCGAGTCGACGCTGGGAAACTAGAGAAGGAACACCGAGCCACATAATGACGGGTGTCACAGCGAGGCCTCCCTCCGGCAGGTCTGAGGCCTGTCGAGTCCCGACCTGAGGAGCCCTCCGCAGACACGTCTCACCGATGAGAGGGCTATTACTGTACATGTCGGGGTGCGGCCATATTTGTCAAGGTATGTTCACGGCTTATGTGGTTTGTAGATAAACTGAGGGGGGGGGGAGAGAGAAGTTTACGGCGCCACAACCCGTCCCTTGTTTAGATTTTAACGTTGGATTTCATTATTCAGGAACAATATTTCCATCCGTACATATTCCCCGCTGCAGATCCATCAAGCTGTACTCTCTTGAAAGACAAATAAAAAGCTGAACTAATTGCTGTGGGGTCCCCCCCCCCCCCGATATATCAGCCTCACAGTAGCGTGACAGCAAGAAATCAAGGCATAGCGCAGAGCGGAAAGCCGCCATGAATCACGCTCGCATCCGTTCTACACGCTCGTGCGAGGCGGCGGCGGCAGCGGCGGCGGCGGCGCCGGTGTTGGCGGCTGAGGAATAATCATTGGGGAGGCAGTCCAAATTAATACTTCAGCCGAGGCCGCCTCGTTCTCCGTCATTAGGGCACATTACAGGGCCACAATATACATCATTAAACCAGGCATAAACAATTCATTAAAAGGCCGTTAAGAAGACAAACTAATGTCACTTCTCCCCGTGGTATTAATAAACTGTAAAATAGCAAGAGGGATACGGGCGTAAAGGATCATTCCACCACTACTATCCAGTCAGTCATCCTGACTAAAGGCTCCTCTAGCTGTTGTGGCTTCGGCACACGACCCCTCCTTGTTCTCCGTGTCACGCTCAGCGCGAGGCTACAGACGAGGCCTCGGCGTGACGCCGTAACACAATTCACCTTTTTGCTTCGACGGCGACAGTGCACTGGGCCACAGGAGCTGGGGAACGAGGGACAAGGGCATATTAGAAGGTTGTTACGCGTCTTGGTAGTATTGGAAGAAATGGGCTACTGGCACTACCATTTCCGGGTTCTACTTAGTACTGCGTCCGGTCCGGTTAACAACGGCGCCGACCGGTAGCAAAGTGTCCGCTGCAGACCTCCGCGCGGGAGGTGACGGAGATGAGGCACGTTTACCAGGTCGGGACTCCGAATGAAGCAGCGAGCAAACGCAGTCACGGTCAACAGGCCGGACAAGGACGAGCGGCATTCTTTTTCGACCCGGAAGTACGTCTCGAAGCCTAGTGCAATGTAGTCCATCGTGCGTCCGTGCAGGAATCGCGAGAGAAACCGGAGGCGCCACACAGCGACGGAGCCCCCTGCATTGGTCATCAGCCTTCTGTTTATTGAAAATCTGGTGGAGGAGAAACGCCCAGTTCCATCGTATCACGACAGACACCTTTTGTTTCTCACACAACAGCGGCTTTCACAGTCCAGCAGTTAAGGGGCATCAGTGCACGTACAACCACAAGTGACCACACATCCCAGACAGGGAGAAGAGAACATTGACAGGAAAACAAGTGTCGTCCCGGTCGCTCGAGGTCGCGAGCGAACACAACATAAAAAGTCATCATCTGAAAATACACTTGACGTGACTCCCTGGGGTTTTTCTGGGTGCGGGCCAGGCAGCCTCCACTGTCTGATTCCCACCCTCTGCACGTGGATGCACACATTAGCGTCGCGCCGTTGGCACACCCGTCGCATTTCAAACACAGCCGATGCTAAAGAAAGTCAAATTTCAACATAAATGCAATTTCTTTTCATGGGACAGTCCAGCATTGTAGGAGGTTTCCATTGAACCCGTTATTAGATTGGGAGACTGGTAGCGGTCGGATTTCAGGGGCATCCTGCACCACGACTGGCAGCACTTTAGCCTAGCTTAGCACAAAGGGGAAGGGAAACCACCAGCATCAGTCATTTCAGTCATGACGTAGCGTTCTTTGTACTGAGCCGAGCTAACGAGATCCCTCCGTCCTCTGGGCTAAACTAGGCGAGACCTGCAGAATGCAATGATCGGAAATCAGCGGGTATCATTCCTCTCATTTGACTTTGGTTAAGAAATGAAAAAAATAAAAACACCCACTGTATTTCCCAAAGATGAATAGCCTAAAACAGTTTTTTGTTGTTGTGTTTTTTTACATAAGGATAATGAATTTAAATAGCATTTTCATCACACAGGGATCATTAGAAATAAATAATGTTGGGGTTTTTTTTGCATATTAATTAAACATGGCTGATATACAACATATGGCATATAAACTGCTCAAATATAGGAGTAGTGTGACTAGTGACCAGGTTCCTGTGTATTACTTTGGTTGCGGGGCGTAAAAGCAAAGCACTTCACTACGATCTACACCACACCACATTCAGACTGGGAGTATAAGGCACAAATATTGACCAATAGCAAATGTGCTTGAAAGGAAACTTCAAGTCAAGTCCCCCCCCCCCTAAAAAAAAAGAAATGAAGCAAAAAAAATGAAACAATCAGGTACAGGAACACATTTTTTCCACAATCATACAATTACTGCAACCTAACAATGCAATTAACTATAATGTATCTGGTGTAATTAGAGTCTATAGAGATGTTGTGCTGGTTTGTGGAATAAAATATATGTTTTAAAAAGAAAAATAGAAAAATTAAAACCAGATGAAATTTATAACCCCTGAGTTTCAGGACAAATACTGAGATCACATATTTTGTCATTCTAACCTCACTCTCCTCAGCCTCATTCACAGAACTTCAGTTTAGTGGGCGAGCACATAAGTAGGTGGCGGTAGTCGAACAGCTCAATGTGAATAACCACAGGAAGAAAAACATGCAACATCGTTAAAGCACTGTGGCACCGGTGACGTTCAAACCTCATCACTCGGCGGCGGCGACATCCTAAAAAAAAAAACCCAGCGCCACAAGCTCCCTTAAAACTAAATGGCCAAAACAATTACTAACAAAATGACTGGCCTGTATGACCCTTAGAATACTGGATTATCAATCACTCCAAACACCATTAACATTGGTCAAGCCGACTTTAAGAAAAAACCTGACCTGACCTTTTGCTTTTAGAGATAAAGGGATTTAGAAGTATCTCACCAAGAACTCAACAATGAACACTCCATTTTAAATAAAGGGCAAAACATAAGTTACATCTGATGACTGTCTCTACAGATGTAAACCAGCAAGTCTCCAGTTCAGTTAAGCTCTTTTGATTCTTCATCAAGTTATAATTCCAGTATTTATATATTTATTTTTAACCTTGGACCATTTTTCCCACCTTTTTTGGGGTCTAAATGATTTACAGGGACACAATGTTTGGAATTGGTCCGATATTGAGTTAGAACTATATAACTAGCAAACGTAAAACTACTGCTATGCAATCCAACAGGTCATTTTGCAACTGACAAATTGTTCAGTGTGTCTGACAACGATACGAAAGTGATAGATCCTTGTTGTTCGTTGCATCCGACCTGTCTGGTTGACAGATTACTCCTGAAATAAACTGTCAACTGGTCGATAAGTCAACTCGGAGTAAATTCCTTCAAAACTTTAGATGATTTACTTGTTGTTTCGAGCGTTTGGGGGGTTTTCAACAAAGCAAAATGTCAAACAGTCACTGATTTCAGCTTCTTCCCAGAGAGGCTTAGCTGCTGTTCTCTGATTTCTACCACTGTGCATTCTATAGCTTTTGGTGTCGGGTTGTTCCAACTGTGACTTCTTGCTGGTTATTATTTCAAATGACTCCGTATGACAGCTGTTGATTTGATGCCTTGGGTGTGTGTGTCGTTTTTTTTTTCTGCGTCTGAATTTGCAGCATGTGTAAATTAAAACTAATTTTGTACCAGTTTGGTTTTTCGCAAGTTCTCACACGTTCCTGGGCGAAAACAACATGATGTTGGTGTCTCTCAGGCGCACACAGATAGTCGAACCTGCGGTGCTGTTGTTGTTTCACTTCAGCACGAGATTTAGTCAGGCCAGTTTGCGGCAACGTACAACCTGTGACACCTGCATTAAGGTTCCAGTTGGCACAATCCAAGCAGCACTGCAACTACTTTGTTCCAGCTCTTTAACGCTCATCAATATCTGTCAACACAAGCCGTATCAAGTATGAATCCTTAGAATCAAAATCAGACTGCCTTGATGTTGACAGACGCTCTCAGAACGACCCCTCGTTTATTAAGACAGCCCACGTTGGCAGCACATTCCGACAAAGCACTGACTCAAGGCCCTGATCTTGAAATATGTCACCAGCTAACATGAGATTTTGACCAAACCATTTTTTTTCTCCACAGCTTCCAATAAGGGATTTTTTTTGGTTTCCCATTTTCTTACACTCGTGTGACGTTCAGGAGAGGGTTGCTCACAATTGTTGGATTGTTTGTGTGTCTTGCACTCAGTAGGAAGGCATCTTTCATAGCTTTTTCTCTTGGCAATACATTAGTGGTGATTCATGTTCTGCGAAGATGCAGCATCTTTTAACTGCAGCGACTCTAATTTCAAGTGTTGAAAAAATTGACGACAAAAAAAAAAAGTTCTATAATCCTTTAACTAGCAGTCTGTAGTAGTTAAAGTCCAGGCTGTTCACTCACAGGACGTCCTCACCCAGTCCAACTCGTTCACAGACCACTGACAGATCTTGTCTGTGATACAGACGCAGGCGGGTTTTGCACATCTCCTCCAGTATCTGACCTGACTCCTGTTCACTCTGAGGCAGTGTTCGCTGGTGAGCACTCCCCCTGCTCTTACTTCCTCTGGACAGTGCCGGGGGGGGGGTTTCACTGAGTGAAACTCTTCTTGATGGCGACGTTGGGGAAGAGGCCGCAGAGCTCCTGGACGACCCGCATGTCTACCTGGGAGCAAAAGGAGACGTCCAGGAGGAGAAGCCGAGGACACGCCCGGAGGAGCTTCTTCAGGGAGGCAGCGCTCACCAAGCGCGTACCTGTCCGTTAAGAGGTGTCACGACAGGGATGAGAGAATTATATGTTACAAAAACGATCATAAGCAGAGAAATACAAGGCGGATAATAATGCAAGTAAATCTGCAAAACATGACGAGCCAATTTCTGAGTGAATTAGCACACACACACACACAACACAAACACACACACACACACACACACACACACACACACACACGCACACACACACACACACACACACACACACACACACACACACACACACACACACACACACACACACACACACACACACACACACACACACACAAGGGGCTATGTCGGCGTGCAGGGTTAATGTGCCACAGAAGTTAATGCTGTTGCAACTTTTTTTACTGAGCAATATTTGATTCATATCCATACCAAGCAGATTAGTCAGGTTACTGTTTGCAGTTAATTTGGGAGATTTTTGAAAATGTTTGCAAATATCGGATTGGATTCAAACACGCCCTTCAAAATTGAAAGTGATGATTCAATAATGACCAATGATAAATCATACCTGAATATTGTTTATCTGCAAAACTCCCATATTTCACAGCTTGATAATCAGTGAGATACGAATAGAAGGTTTGTGCGGATGTAATTAGAAAACTTAAATCAAAGGCAAAAGCAATAATTATTTTTCAGCTACATGAACAGATGTGTAAACAATGCAAAAAAATATGTCAATGATTGTTTGATGCAAACCCTTATTCATTGATTTAATGTTCGACAGGCTAGAAGTGTTGGCGTGATGCCATTATACATATGGTCATGTTTGAATATTTGTGAGCTGGTCATGACCATGATTAACAAATAATCAATAAGTAATAATAAATAACACATTTTTGTGAAGGGATTTTTCTCATCAGAGCTTACCCAGTATGTCCAGGTGCTGCAGTGAGGGGCAGCCAGTAGCCAGCTCCTCGACGTCCGCGTCGCAGACGGTGCGGTTAGCCGTGAGGAAGAGTTTGCGCAGGCGCGGCAGTCGGCGGGCAAGGTGTTGGAAGCATCCGGTGCTGCTCTGCAGCGTGGGACACCAGCCCAGGTCCAACTCCTCCAGCATCCTGAGCGACCACACACCACACAGGTCCACACATTCACTCCGTCAGTGAAATCAGATCTCAGGATCTGCGACATTTGACTAGTTTATCGTCATAATCCTCTACTGGTCTCGATGCAAAAAGGAATTCAACCATGTTTATTCCCCTCAGCGATGATAAGTAGAAGATGAACCCTCTTGAAAAGCACAAAAACACAATGGCCCTTCCTACCTGCAGCCAGAGACGAGCTCGGCCAGGCCTCGATCTGTCAGGTTTCTGCAGCGCCACAGGTCCAGTGAGCGGAGTGAGCGGCAGCGAGTGGCCAGCATGCTGGCCACAACGTCACAGTCATCAATCTGCAGGAGATTGATCATGGATTTACTATCTCTAAAGTAACTGCAGGGCAGTTGCCTGTTTGAAGCTTCATTGGGGGAACCTTTGGTGGAAAAACTTTACCCTGAGAATATGAAACTCTATCGCAGCCGCCCTCCAATGTTGCAGCTGATTCAGAGGATAGGATATTTCGATGTCTGTCTAGATAATATTATCAAGACGCAGAGGGAGATTATGTGACGTTTGCTTCAGCTACTATAGAAACCATAAGATATTGTCTCTGTGTGTTTCATACAGAAGGAATGAAGTAATGAGTGAGTCAGTATTTTCCTAAATGTCCGTCTTATGTATATTGCAGCGATGATAAAAACCTGAGTAGATGTATCGGTTGGTTTGAAGCACATAACCCTAAGCTCTAACAGAGAACATCATCTTCATCATCATTAAAAAAAAGAACAGAAATATCCTTTCAAGAAGTGATTTGTGTCTGCGGGAACGTTATTGTTCTTAGGTATCAGGTGATGCTGGCCACAGTTCATCCTTTCATCCAAAGATGAAAGCAAAGGAAATGCAATTTAGCCGCCAAAGAGCAGGCGTGGGCACCTTGAGCCACAGAAACAACATCTGATGAGGTGAGCAGTGGACGGATATTAAAATTTGGGCTGAAAGAGTTGCTGTCAATATGCATTTCTATTCTATTACTAATGATGACACTTTGGAAGGAAACTCGGCTGATGCCGCGGTGTGTGCTTGAGTTACTGAGTCATTTTGTCAGATAAAGACTGGCGGAGTGAGTCAGTTAACAATGTGAAAATGTCTCATTCGTCAATCTGATTAATGTATGATATTTAAAATATTCAGTAATTTAATGTCTAACCCTATCCCATAAACACTATGTACTGTGTACACTGTGCAGTGGTGGACAAGCTTAGCAGAATATCATTAAAGGAACACTGTTTTGGGGGAAATTCAAGAGATACGTCTAGTTTGACTCCTCTTTGAGAGTGTGTGTGTGTGTGTGTGTGTGTGTGTGTGTGTGTGTGTGTGTGTACATTCTCACCCTCACGCAGCTCCCTAGGTTGAGGTGTCTCAGCTCTATGCAGAAAGTCAGGATGTTTAGAATAGATGTTTGCTGGAGAAACAAGAAGAAAGAAAGTAAGAGAGCTACTTACTTATACTTTGGAAAAAGTTAAATTTATTTCATCTTTAATGTGGTTTTATTCGAGAGGCGGCAGCGTAGTGATCGAAAGCACTGACAAAAACACAGCTGACGACGACGGTCAAAACAGCTGGAGAAGAGGAAACCTCTCTTAAATAACTGCTATTGTACTGGAGCAACATCTTCAATAACAAACTAAACCCCTGAAATCGTATCTAAGTGTGAATCTGTTCAAATATATATAATAATATACATATAAATAATAGTAACAGGTCCAATCCTAAGTTCCTCCACCGTGATTCCCTGTCTGCTGCCTGGTAACACTTACTATATGTAAGGTAATTTAATATTGCACAACAGATTTCTTTTTCCCCCCCTCACAGTCAGCATAGCAAGGACAGAGACCTCTCCCGTGGAACTGCAGCTGGGATGGAGATACGGGAATACAACACTGCCAACACATGAACCTCAGTGGCAGCAGAAAGTGTCAGACATGAAAGGAAAGGCCTTGTGTGTGTGTGTGTGTGTGTGTGTGTGTGTGTGTGTGTGTGTGTGTGTGTTTGTGTGTGTGTGTGTGTGTGTGTGTACTCGAGACTCGTCGCTGGCATCTTTATAAATGCCTCTCTGCGGCGAGCTAGCCATTTAATTAGAACAGTGACAGGGTAATGACAGCTGAGATGTCAGCGCTTTAAAACAGACACACAGCTCGCTCTGTCTGCCCGCCCGGGTATAAACAACTCGCAGCATGTTGCCTGGCTCCACCGCAGAAACGCGACACTGGCTCCTCCTGCCCACAATGCCGCTCCGAAAGACGGCAAACACTGGAGAAACGCTGAGGTGTGTAACAGCAAAACACAAGACAGCTGGGTTTTTTTTACACGTCAGACAGGCTTGAACCTGAACACATGCAGTACGCGTCTTTAAGATCCCCTGAGCTCGGAGTTGACTCAGGTCATCTTAAAACTATAGATGGTATAGAAAATGGCAGAAGGCGACTCTTCTGGTAGGTTCTGAGAAAATGACTCTACTTACCTGATTTATAGCATCAGTTAACACTCTCTGAGAAGTTTATGGTCTCAATCGCTAGTTTCAAGTCTTTTTCAAAACAGCATGATGTTCATACCATGTCTTCATCACCTCTGTGTTTGTGTGTGTGTGTGTGTGTGTGTGTGTGTGTGTGTGTGTGTGTACAGTACAATCTAACAGCACAGGACCAGTGCCGTGTGGACTCCAGTTAAGCTCCGGAGATATCAGTTGACCTGCTGTATTCTGACAGGACAGTTGAAGACAATGTTTTGATTGTGCCCACCTCTATCTTGGTCCGGTAGAGCACCAGCCGGCGGAGGCGGGTTAGTTTCGAGATGTGCGTGAAGGCCTGCGGGTGCAGGCGGTCGCAGGAGGACAGGTTGAGCTCCTGCAGCTCTGAACAAGTCTGGGAGATGACCTCCAGACAGGCCTCATTCAGAAAGTGGCAGCACGACAGCTCCAGACAGACCAAGCTGAGACCACATGCCTTCAGGAAACTGGGGATGGAGATGGAGAAAAGTGAGCGGAAAAAACTATATAGAAACTAAATCAATCCCACATCAGTAACCTCATAGTCGTTCGCCCCCTCTTTCAGATAAGAAAGCCAGCATCCTTAGATTATTTTGTTAGGAGTTACAGAAGAATAATGTTTGCCTTGTCTCAGTATGTCCCTCTCAAAACAAATGCAACTGCTTTTAAGTATTTGCTAGTTTAACAAGGTCATTTTCACTCGTGGGCCACTGACAGTCTGACCTGCTGATGCCGGGCAGGGTGAGCGCTCCGCGGTTGCCCGTCCAGGACAGGTTGAGCCTCTGGAGGAGTGTGCAGCGACTCTGCAGGTGTCCCAGGGAGGCGTCACTCAGCCGGGCCCAATAGGGCTGCAGACTCAGCTGGGTGTACTGCAGCGGGTCACAGCAGTGATGGTGAAGCAGCTTACAGCTCTGGGCCAGACGGCAGAGGTCTGGCAGGGTCAGGTGGCTCAGTATCAGCTGGATGAGCTGCAGAAGGAAGATGGGGAGAAGGGTTAGGGGAGGAGAGGAGAGGAGAAAAGGAAAGGGTAGGATTTGGGGGAGAAGGGGGGGAGAAGGGCAACCAAAAAGAAAGAAGAGAGACAAAAGGTGTGACTGCAGGAGAGCTTTGCAAAGCACAACACAGAACACAAAAGAGTTGCGGGACCTTGTGGGGAATAGAAAACAACACAGAGTAGAGTCCAGAATGTTAATTGTGCCCCCTCTGGCAGGCAAATCCAAAAAGTGGTTATCTGGGACACAAAGCACTGATAGCACGATCGGTGGCGAGGTGAGCCAGCGTGTTTTGCAGTTTGTTTGTGTGTCTCTCAAAGAGAAAGAATGACTGTGCTTGTGTGCGCGCGCGTGCACGCGTGTCGCAGTTTATTAACAATACACAGTGTTCGAGCACGTATCAGCTGACAGATAATGGCCATATTGTGTTTCCGAGACAAACACACAACGGTTGCGAAGACTGCCGTTAATGGCAGCGGTTTGGAGAGGAGATAAGAGGAGGAATATGAAGAGCACTGACGATGTTGTGGAGCTGCTCGCCTCAGACGACACGATGCGTCTGAATCGTCTGAATGGCATGAAAATGACTCTGGTGTCCGCGGGCGACCGCGGGATCAAGTGTCACAAAGGGTCCGGGTCGCAATGTTCACGTGTCAGTGTGAAGTACTGTTTAACGGATGTATGTACAAGGTATGATCCTAATCTGCTGTTTGCAATTTATACAGATGATTTATAGAATCTTAATCATCTTACTCAGTATTAAGATTCATTTAATCAGTTTGGGCTGATCCATACGAAGATCAGACTTCGTCGTTCCTGTTTTTCTTTTCATCTCGACTACTCGTCAGAAAGTCCAATGACGCGAGTTTCAGTGGCGATGTTGCTGTCATCACTGAAGGCGTCTCTTTTCTACACACAGTCAGAGAAAGTCACAGCTGGCGTCTAGGTCATGAGTTCAGTTATGAAATCATAGCGCAGCACAAAGTGTCTCTCCTGCCGGGCGGCTGACAGCGCTGTCAGCTGGACACAGGAGCTGAGGGTTAGTCCTCTGGTTCGGTCAAGTACCCAGAAACTTTGAGATTACTATTACTCGGGGTACTGAGGTGGCACCTTCCTACTTTGAGTTAGAGTTTGAATTAGAATTGTTTCAAAAGTATCCCTTTTTGCGTATTTATGTGGCAATCAGAATTTACAGCATCAGAGCGACACATTCAGGTGTCTGTTCTTTTATCCAGTGAACACATCCATCTGATCTGTGATTACCTCATAGGGCAGCTTGTCAAAGTAGCCGTTTCCCTGCTTGCCGTCGCCTCCTTGCCTGAACGGACCGCCCAGGTCGGACAGCTCCTCCTCGCTGTCGCTCAGGTCGCTGATGTCGATGACGGGCATCTTGTAGAGGGCCAGCATGGGCCTCTCTTTCACCCCGCGGAGGATCACGGCGTCCAGCTCGGTGTAGTAGTCCAGCAGGGAGCTGTTGACCTCCAGACGCAGCAGGTTGGTGGGGAAGTTGATGTGCTTGATGTTCGGGGAGAACTGGCGCGCCTGCGGCGTCAGCATCTTGGTGGGCTCCCCTGACCACAGCACCTCCCACCTGGTCAAGGAGAAAATATACACAACAGTTGTAACGTAGAGATAGACTAAATTTTTGGGTTCACCAGTCTACCTGTACAATTCATCAAACCAAGTCATCTTTATAATTCAACAGTGGCACTAAAACACTTCATATTACAGCTGACAACTCCACTAACCCATCAGGACAACATCCACCGGGCTTCTGTCTCACACTGTTCATTAGCTGGTGGCTCTGCGTTTCTAAGCCTGTTATGTATGTTTCATGTACTGAAACCACAACACGGTGACCTCTATAAAATAAAAAGGAGGTATTGATGGATAATACGATTGCTGGTTTGACAAACGCCCGCAGAGATGGACTGTAGCTCCCTCCTGCTGCTGCCTGCACTGCCGGCTTCCAGGAGACATACAGTATGCCGTTTACATGAGGACAGATAAACAGATTTTTTTTATTTTTTCAGAGTTTTTATTTGTGGCAATTTTTTACAAATGGTAATGGATGCATGATATTCATTCATTCACTCTTTTAAGGAGGCAAATTGCTACATTGTAGGGACAGGTTTTTGCGAGTGAGTCTGAAAACTGAATCTCCACCTCAGGAATTATTCTCTGCCGACACAGAACCCCCCCCCCCCCCAAAAAAAAGTGGAGTTCATCATAATCATATTACAAATATTTTAGTATATGCCCCAAAGAGAGAGTGAGAGAAAATGAGGGAAATGTAACTAATTAAAGATCGGAATACTTTTTGATTTGGTCACTGACCAGCAGGAAACTGGTGTTTTGCCGATGGCCAGGTTCACATGTGATGGCAACATGATGAGGTTTCACACAAACATCTATCTGCACACATTCTGGTATTTTACCCGCAGCACTGTACGCGGTCATCACAGGCTAAATTCAAAATGTATTCATAAAATATCCCTTTATCTACCCTCAAATAAACCTTTGAAGCTTTTAAATGTGAAATATGAGGTTAGGTTGATAGTAACAAAACAGCAGGCTCTCTTGCCTATCATCAATGTCCCCTTGAGCATGAGTTATACATTTTCTTGAACAAAGTTACGCCAGAGTACCTTCTAAATGCCACCTTTAATAGCTGATTTTAGTGCTCTGTTGGTGGTTTGTTGTTCTACCTGTATCAATGCACGGTTTCTCAAACTGTTAGGACAGAAGTTTTAAGGATTACATTTGCACCTTTTGGTTTTATTGTTGGGAAGGCAGAAGCATTAGTGCCACTCTGATTGGATGCTGTGGAGCTATGAAACAAGTTCCATATGTAGTAATGAACACTCATTCACTAATATGTCCCTATGTTTTTCTTCTTCTTAAATTTGTTCATAAGGTACTAAGAAAGTCTGTGTCAGACTAATGACCTGTTCTTAAACCGCAACTGTGTCCTTACAATAGACCAATCGTGTTGTCATGCATGTACCAGTTGCTCTGAATTTGCATAGATGATCCCCATACAAGGGTCTGTGCCTGCAGGCCTGTGGGCACGCACACAGAAATAGTAGTTCTAAATGTGGAGGCACTTCTACAGGAAGTGATGAGAAAACGACCTGTTAAATTCAGTGGATGTGAAATTAGATCCATGAGAGTCTATTATAAGTTCATTTAATGCTTAGTCGAGAAAAATAATAATAGTAATAATAATAATAATATTATATATATATATATATATATATATATATATGTATATATATATACTTCCGAACACAGACAATGACCACTGGAGGGGGAAAAGGCTTATCTGAGCTGGACCAGCATGTTGTCAGGGCGGTTATTGTGCAGACAGCTCTCTCGGCTGTGCCATCAGGGATAATTTGATCACTGGAAGATGCGTTTCCCTCCTCTGGGCCACGATCTGCAACATCTCAAAGCAGCTTAATATGCCTTTGTGCGAGTGGGTCTAGTGTGAGGAAACGGGTCTACGTTGGGCGTACAAATAGTGTGACGAATCGCTTATCATTGGATGGGACGATTCCCGTTCATAATAATAGAAGTGAGTGGAGTGTTTATTAATTCGAAAGGCCACAAAACCAAAAAAATTTAAATAATAATTTAAGGAAATGCCCAAACCAGCATAATAATTTGTGTTCATTAGTGGGAAGGGATTCTATTCTTACCTAAGGACAAATCCCAAATAAAACTGTGGCTTTTGAGAAAAATAATTCTTCTTAAGAGCGGTTGGTGAATGAGGCCCAGTATTATTGTAGCACCTTCATAGCTAATATAACCAGGTGTTTTACCAAAACTGGCAAGTCATATAGAAAATCAAATATGCTAAACAATACAAATGGCAGGCATCAATCTGTGTGAGGTATAATGTATGAAGTAAACCCCAATAAAAATGTCATATGAGATAAATGATATAGAGGCCTGGCATATTCAAAACTATACTTGCTGGCACTGCATGTTTTTTTGTTGTTGTATTATCCTCTAATCTAAAATATTTGTCTGATGATGGTTGTCCACAACAGATAGCTGTTGTTACCTGACATCAGTAGGTGGATTCTGGGAGAAGGGGTTGTGAGAGCAGGCCAGGATCTGGACGATGGCTCCGGGGTAATAAGTCTCAAGCACCTCCACTGCTGTAGGATAGACGGGCTCCTCGAAGCCCAGCTCAATATAATCCTGGCTGTGGAAGCTTTTAGGGGTGCAGCGGAAAGGTGGTGGAGTACTGGCACACTGTTCCCACCACTTGCCGTAAGCTCTGAATACAGCCGTCTGGGTGAAGTCCCCCGAGCTGGGGTACACGTTGGGCACCCCGGCCAGGTTCCACATGGTGTACGACATGCTATTTTCACTGCCATAGTGGGAGCTGAAGTCCAGGACTTCCTTCGCATACTGCTCCACCTCCACGCTGACCGGCAGCACCGCGCGCTGGCCCGACTCCACGGCACGTCGGCTGGTCAGGGCCTCGCCTCGAGTCCCACTCCTGGAGCGTCGCCGCAGACAGATATAGTAAAACATGCTCAAGAGGGTTAACATAGGGAACTCTGGAGCTGACAGGGGGCAAGGGGAGAAACGGAGGCCAGGGGGAGGACGGGCCTCCAGCTGGCGGAAGCACACTGGCTCAGGG
This sequence comes from Scophthalmus maximus, assembly GCF_022379125.1. NCBI lineage: Eukaryota > Metazoa > Chordata > Actinopteri > Pleuronectiformes > Scophthalmidae > Scophthalmus > Scophthalmus maximus. The sequence goes on from NC_061515.1 coordinate 3,352,544, forward strand.
GCTGGGGATGTGCAGCGTGCAGGCTAGGGGCCCGGCCGCATGCATGACCTGTGGGTTAGGCAGAGACAAACATGGACAAGAGTGAGAACAGACAGTAGGTCTGAGACAGCACAGGATACAACTCCTGATATGAATTAGAAAAGTTATGAATGTATATGTCTACTCTTATAAAAAAGAAAGAATAACATTGAAGGAATGCATTCATGTTTGAAAAGAACAGATATTAACAGATGCGTGTCTACTTTGAGCACTTGACAGGAGAGGAGAACATTTAGTCTTCATCCACACTCGTGTGTTTTAGTTTTAGATGGAGGAAGAAAACCTCGCTGGGTGTGAGGCGTATTAAAGAAGAAGTGAAGCCTCCGGTCGCCAGTATGATGATGTTTACTATTGACTGACTTATCAAACATAATGGGACTCGTGGTGACACATCCTATGTACAGTTGTGTATGGACAGTTGTTATATGTGGGTAGGTTTGCAGGCAGCAGGAGTTCACACACAACACACTGTTGATCAGGTCAAACTGAAAAGTCAAAAACACATGTTAACATCCCCAAAACCATGAAAAGTCTCGAGCCTGCAAAACTCCTTCCTGTGACGAGCCGGCACCTGAACATCTGGGTATGACACCCCCACTTTTTTTAACACGCTAAACTTAATTTAGGCTCAACCTATGATTGAATGAAATTTAGAAGAAGAAAAAAAGAGTGGGGGGGTAAGTAGCAAAATTGCCTTAGCTTTTTTTTTTTTTTAAATGCTACTGAGCGATGCTATGCCTTTTAGCATCTGCTAAAAAAAATGCAATCTCTCTTTCTCTCACTCTGAATTAACGATTTACTGGTGAGAATTGAAGCTAAATCATGCTAAAAAAAAACAACAACAACTTTAGCTAGCTTCACACGGAAAGTACCAGTGTTTTACAACATTAGCATCACATCAACACAACAAGCGACGTGTCGAGAAACTGCTGCTTCCCGCTGACGACCACGACTCGACAACACTACTGACGAGACTCGACTGGTGAAGAAACATTGGCCAGAGAGCAGGAGGAAGAGGAGGAAGAGGAAGAGGAGGAGGAGGAAGAGGAGGAGGCGGCTGCTGCCCCCGACGTATGTTGTTGTTTACGTCGAATAGCTGCAGTTGGGCTAGCCACCGTTAGCTAGCTTAGCCTAGCTGTCAAAAACACAACAGTTAGTTGGCGTAGCTCTCTTCGGACAACGTAGCAGTCAAAGGAGGACGAGACAAAAAGTTTCATTTACAGTTGGTGCAGATCGACGTGTCCATTCATGCGGAGCGATCTCATTGTTCCTCTCGCTACGAGGACATTTCAAGCAGCGAACCTTTAATTCCTGCCCTTCTTGCCTCGTGATGCCTTCGAGGACAGTCGGAGCGTTTTAAACGCCTATCGGGCGGACGCTTTAAATCAACTTTATTAATCCGGAAGTAATCCGGGGAATATTACGTTTCTAAAAATTTTGCATTTTTTGAGGGCACGATGTTAAGAATATAACGTACACAGTTGTTAAGGTCTTAGTCAACAAATGAGTAAAAGGGTGAAACGTTCAGTAGAATTCCACATGAAACCTAGTTGCCCCACTGCTGTACAAAACGGGTGGATATGTTGGATATCAAACGACTACAACAAAAGACAAACAGTTGACTTCTCACCTCAGACATTGTTTCGTTAAAAAATTGTATCTGGGGTTTTAAGATATATCCGAAGTTGGAAATATTTCCGTAGGAACATTAAAAGCACCATCAGTTCCGCACAACAAATGATCAACATCCGGTCGGTGTCGGTCTGAAGAGGGGGCGGGGCAACACAGACGTCTGTGTATACATGGTAGCAGTTCTCAGACTACAACAATAATAATAATAATAATAATAATAATATTTATAATTTTACTTATATAGCACCTTTTAGAAGCAGCTTCACAAAGTGCTTTCACAAAAACATACAAAATCACAGACAATTCAAATCAGCATTCCAACAATAATACGGTTTTCAGGTCACATATCTGTATAACAAAAAGATTTTTTTTTTAGTGACTTACAAGATAACTGCATGTAGGATAACTCTTTCAGAATTGGATACTCGAAAAGGACATTCACTCACCCAAATTGGAATTTCAAGTTATTGAATTTGGAGTGATTATGCAGGACAAAATAAAAAAGAAATGATGTATAATTGTCTGATCTTAATGGCCAAACAATTTATCCACAGATGTAGATTTACTGGTTCTAAATCTTTAGATAGAAACTTAATTTAATTAAATGAAATGCTTTTTTTTCTTTTTTCTGTATGCATGTATGCGAAAATTCTCTATTTTTTTATATTTGCTCAGTCGTTTTGTACTACAATCTTAAGTGAAAAGATTGTATAGGCCTGTTTTGAAAGATTTGGGGAAAAAAACTGCAGGTAGGATATTTTTTCTTGGTTGAATCTGTGAAAATAATTTTTCCCCGTCCCCAAAAATATTCAATGCTATTCATTGAAAGCAAATGGTCAGTGGTCCGGCAGTTTTTTGTTGTTGTTTGTTAGATTTTTCTTTTCCCAGCGCACAGGTTTAGAAATGAGTGAGGTTTTGCAGGATCCACAGCAGAGTCTGGTTCTCTGGTGGCTCCTCACTCATATTTTCACCATTCAGGACTGAAGCAGTGAGTGGAGGTTCAGCAGCAGCAGGGGTCAGAGGGAGTGGAGGAGCAGGTTCCACAGCAGTCTGGTTCTGCTCCTTGGTTTTCCATCAGGATGTGGTTCAAGCCATTCTGGGCAGGGACATTGACAAGAGTTTCAGTGCTGGTGGACAGAGTTGGTGGACGAGTCGTGACAGCAGAGTCTGTAATTGGTTGTCATCAGGCTCCTCATTCAGATCTTCCGCAGGACTGGTTTTGGCCTCTGTAGTAAAATCCTTTCTGGTGTTCAGGTTAGGTCACATTTTGACCTGGCATCTGCACAGATGAATCATGAATGACTTGTCCATTCGCTCTGTCTCTGCAGTGCCTCGTGGCTCTGTTGTCGAAAAACCAAGAGAGACAAGCGTCTACAAAGGCCCACGGGCAACCAATCACAGGAAAGCAGGAAATGCAAACTCGTGAATCTTAAAAACTTGACATTTGAGTCACATCTTCACAAATACATAACATTTTAAACATATGGAGGTCAGATGGAGATGGGAAGTTTTGGGTGAAACAGCGTGTAGGTGAGGGATTGTTCAGCCTTGGCTGAGGTCTGTGCCCTGTGAGTGTTTGTTTTTCTAATATTTAATGGTTCTTGAATGTTGGATGAGTTGGTTTTTTTCATCACTTTGTCTTGAATGATCTCTCCGAAACAGACTCATGCAGCTACGATAGAAACACAGCAACAAATCAGAGGAACACCACCCTTCACAAAACACACACACACACACACACACACACACACACACACAGTACGCGGCCAGATTTAGAGTTAACAAGACGGGATGATGTGAATAGGTGGCTAGTGGGCATGCTCCGTGATTGACAGGCCGGGCCGCTGTCAGCTCATCCAGGCAGGCATCAGCGAGCAGCAGTCCTGCTACTGTCAGAGCTCTGTTCTGGTCCACTGTGCCACACATAGGCCAGGCACACACAAATGCAAATGGGGATGGACACACACACGCACACACACACACACACACATAAGCAAATACATGTGTACGTACACACGCACACACACTTTATTTGATCTGGTGTCACTCTCTCACACACTTTGTCCCATGCTATGCCCCAGCTGTCAAAAGCCAGTTAAATAACAAGCCTGCTGCTCTTCTTTCCTTCCCTTTTTGCATAGAGACAAGAGAAATTGGTAATTGCTTGTAAGGAACAGTATGTGTTTGACTTTCTCTCAGCTGGAGCATGTTCAGCCTGAACCACATGAGAACATTTCATACGTGCCCGTCCGTCTCTGATTAGATTGAGGCAGTGATAGGCTGCCTTGCACTATGCAGTAGCTCACCTCCTATTCAATGCTCTTACTCTTACGGCAGGCCATTTGTGTGGTACTGTCTTACTTTATGCACTGTGGGACTGAGCCTACACCGAGGTGTTGTAGAAGCTTGTGATTTATGAATGGATTTTTTCTTTTTCACAGTACAGCATAATTTACCTCAGACCGGTCTGTGGTCAGCGCCATTACAAACAAAGTATGTAGGTAGGTACATTTGGTATTCACATACGTTTAAATGTATCCAACATGTTTTTATAGATTTAGGCATGTCTGTATGGACAATTAAAACAAGGGATATGATATGATATGATTGACATCAGTGAGCCGAGTTGGCACATGTGGGTCAGGTAAAAATGTACTCAGAGGTGTTAATCAGTGCAAACTTGAAAGTGCAACAGTGAATAAGTAAAGGATGGGAATAAAGATACACGTTGCAGTGTTGCTGTTAAAATGATCTCAAACGAAGTATACGGTAGGAAACGCACTGCATTGTAATATTTATTCTACACACTCTACAGCCGCGCTGATCATGCTTTACCACGATCACTTTCATAGTGAAATATGTCCACATGCTAATATTTGCTAATTAGCATTATACACAAAGTACAGCTGTGGCTGACAGGGGTGGCGCTAGCTCAGCCTGTATTTGCTCACAAACTACTGGATTCTTAAGGACACTAAACACCGAATGATCATTAATAGTGGTCGAGACATTTCACTTTAAACCAGAAATGTTAGCCTCGTGGTGGTGCTAGTTGAAAAGTCAAGGGATCACCAATTTGATGAGGATTGCATTCCCTAGGGGACCATAAATTTCTGCACTCAATTTCAGAGCAAAACATCCAATAATTGTTAAGATGTTTTAACCTGGACCAAGATTTGATGATGAAATAATGTGAATATCAAACCGAAACTGACACTAGACTTGAATGTAACATGTAAATTGCCACGCAGATAAGCTGGTGGAAAAAAATTAAAGCCACAGTGTGTAATTTGTGGGCGGCATCTGGTGGTCAAGTTGCAAACCGCAACCAACTGGGCACCCAATCCCCCGTCCTCCCTTCCGGAGCGTTCAGGACCTGAGAGAGTACGCAGCCATGCACATTGTCCTCTTCGCCAAAAGATGATTTAAAAAATTTCAAATGAATTTCATTTCGTATGTAAAAAAAACATGATGGCGACAGTCGAAACAAACCACTTGTGATATCACAGTGACGTTGCCATCAAAGGCAACCTTTGATCCATTGAAGTTAACATATTTATAGAGGACCACAGGATGAAGCCATCTTGCTCTATTGTACTGCTTGTTTCTGTTTAACTTACAGAGATGGATGTTTCCACCAAGTCAGACAAAGAGGAAACCATTTTGTATAGTTTGCCCTGTGCATCATTTGGGTATGTCATGGTGAAGACACTGGGTGTCGGGGGATTTGGTGCAGTGCACAAGTGCGTCGCACTAGACACCAAAGAGCTCGTTGCCCTGAAGATTGTAAAGAAAGAATATGCTCAGTATGGTAAAAGAGAAGTGCGCTTTCTTGAAAGACTCAGGAAGCTCGACCCACACAAGAACAACTTGGTCTTGTTTAACAGGCATCTTTTGCACAATGAAACTTTTATGCTGGAATTTGAAATGCTGAACATGACTATTGATGATTTAATCATGAGTTGCGCCAGGCCGCTGCATCTGTCGGAGATCCAAGTGATCACGCAGCAGATGCTGGTGGCTCTAAATGCTCTCAGGAGCAGAAGAATAGTACACGCGGACATCAAGCCAGACAACATAATGCTGGTTAATCATAAGTTGCAGCCCCTAAAGGTGAAGCTGATCGATTTTGGTATGGCTCATACTGTTGCCGAACTGAGCCTTGGGGACAAGATTCAGTACCTTTCGTACCGGGCCCCTGAAGTCTTGCTGGGCCTCCATCTAAATGAGGCTATAGACATGTGGGCTCTTGGATGTGTCATGGCCGACATGCTTCTCGGCACAGACTTGTTTACACCTTCGTGCGAATTTGACAGAGTAAAAGATATGGTGCAGATGCAGGGTCAGCCCGATGATCGCTTGCTGGATTCTGGAATTTATACCATATTCCATTTCTGCAAACACAATGACTCCCCTTGCCCTTCATGGAAGCTGCACACAGCGTGCAAACGTTGCAGGAATAGAGGACTTGTAACAACGGTCACATGCAAGTTCACCAGTCTTGATGACATTGTGAAGACTCGGCCAAACACTACTGAGAATGTGGACACGCAGGCCTTTTTAAGCCTCCTCAAACAGATGATGGAAATAGATCCAGAGAAAAGAATAATCCCCAGCAAAGCCCTTTTGCATCCTTTTATTTCCATGAAAGACTTCCCAAGTGAATCGAACTACAACCCTGATTTGTCATCAGCCTGTTTGACTACACAAAGACTGAGCAGATCGTCCACTGATAACGTGGACGACTCGCTCGCAACTCATTACAAAAGTGCTGCTTGCCCCAAAGATGAATACCGACTGGAAGACTCAGTAGTTGAATTCAAGCCCAAAGCAGCCGTCATTGGAAGTCTAAAAAAAGTATTCAATACGAGCTCGGATGATTCACTTTCAGTTGATGAACAAACCAAGAAACCACCACCCAGAACTCGTTCGTATGGAACCAACACCACTGGTAAATATAATGGATCCTCTGCTGGCAATGAAAACACACCACCAGGGAAAGCTAGCTTCGATGACCACACGCCTGCAGAGACTCAACCTGTCCTTGTGTGTCATTCCGATGATGCTGACGGCGGCGAGACTCGCACAGATGAACGCTCCGCACCTTTTGTTGAAATCAAAACCCGAAAGAGGCATTTCAGGAGATATCGGCTGTTGTTCTCACGGCTGTTCAAGTCTCTAAGTTGTAGCGGAGCAGGTATTGACTGATTGAAGACAATTACCGCTCGACTGAAGAAGGCACTGGCAGCACAGTGGTTAGCTGTCGCCCCACACAGTAAGATCGCGCTGGATTAAACCAGTCTGCTCGCCTTGGACTTGGTGGTATTAACATTTCTAAAACAGAACTTAAAAAAGTGATAAAGTAATTATGTGATGGCTCAACTTGAGCCAGAGTCAAGTGACAGCATGTCACCTCAATGTGACCTCAAAAGGTTTTCAATGGGAAACAGCTGGAAGTGGCCAACCAGAAGTTCATCCAGGAGCAAAATGCGACTCCTGTTATAGATATATATATATTTATATACGACAGTACCACTTTTCAAGTATACAACTTGTGTACCTGAAAAATTAATCAATTCGGTACCGGTACCTAGAATTTGGTATCTGTACCCAGTGGTACCTTTTTGCAGTACTCAGCTCTCTGTATTATAATAAATGTATTATGTGAAAGCAAATGTGTGACATAAATTATTTGTAAATAAATACATTTTATTAAAAAAAAAGTACTTTGCGCCTTGGTCACAGTCTTCCATTGTCTGTGATGTTGTCACCAAGTTTTTATATTGTTTGATCCGATTATGTAATACAATAATGAAACTCTTTGTAGCAAAGTGGAAATCTCTTTTGACCACGTCATTTTAGATATTTATCAAACTGCAACTTTAAACATGGGGGTATCTCGGGACCTGTTTGACATCTCGATCTCATAATTGTCACATCCCTTGGAGCTCTGGATCAGCCACTGTCCACGGTGCAATAGACACAATAGCAGGAAACAAAAGGCAGAGGCGGGCCTAGAATTAAAAGTAGGTATTTACTGAGCCATGTGTCAAAGTCCAGTAGAAAGTCCACTGCAAAACCTAGTTATCCCCAAACCAGCCAAAAGTGCAAAATCAGAGAGTTTAACGATTGGCAGGCAACAACAAAACAGTTATTAAAGAAGTGGTTAGCCGATAACAGAGGAGCTCTAGCCCAACTACTGGACGCAGACAAACAAAACACAATCAAGCCGCTCACGAGGAAATAAAAGTGAAATCCTATTCCGCAGGAAGAGTGGGCGAAAAGAAGAGTTCGCACGTGAAACCTGGTTGTTGGACTAATGATCTCCCTCAGTGTCGCTGACCACTGACTTTCCGTTTCCGAGCGCCGATAACGACGCTCGACGGAACATTTTCGAACATTTCCGACCGGATGCAGAACTTGTGATGACAGCATCTACGAATACAATTACCGCTGCGAGAGAAAAAAAGCCAGTCGGAGATAGTGGAGAGAGGCTGTCATCTGCCTTTGTTTTCCAATCCGTGTCCTCCAACTGAACTTCACGAACCGACAGTGTAATTGGTTTCAGGGATTCGGGTGTGAAGTGGAGTCGCGACCTTGATCTTTCTCCCTGATAGAGTGTTTTTTTGTTTTTTTTCCCCGCCCCCACCAGCTACACATGCAAATATGCAGAGTGTGGTGTGTGTTCCGGAATTGAAAGGGAGGTAAACAGATACAGAATGTCTCATTTTATTGTGTGTTTAGTGGCTGATTAGGGGCCCTAATTAAATGCGGCGCTTGCGAGTTCAGAGGCAAACAGAGGAGACACTGACCCCGCGACTTCTACCCCCCCCCCGGGGGGAATCATCTGAACAAAGAGAGTAGATGCACGCGGGCCGATAGAGAACATGCGTCCGGAGACGGAGAACAAACAAGCATCATCAGACCTTTATCATCGGGACCTGTCCTTAATTCACTCTTCACCTTGTATGGTAAATATTAATAGGAGGGCATGGGGGGGGGGGGGAGAGAATTAAAACAAAAGTAAACATTAGCTCATGTTGATGCGCACAGGGGGGGAAAAGGGGAGCAGACTAAATTTGGTTGATACCTTTACGGTAATTAAACGAAACTCTACCGACTGGTGTGTATGTTGATGCAGAAATAAAGGAATTAGTGGCATCTAGTGGTGGGGTTACAAATCGCAAACCCACTGAATGCCCCTGGCCTCACCTCTTTGATTCTCTTGACCACACTGGTCGGGGCTCGAACCCACGGCTTTGGGTACGGGCGGAGGACGCGCTAACCGCGAGGCCAAAGGCCCCTGAGTCGTAGCATCCGTGGCGAGCGCGTCTCTTAAAGGGGCAGTAAGCGATTCTTGGCCCGAGCGGTTAGTGCGTCGGCCTCCCATGCCGGAGGTCGTGGGTTCGCGGCCCGGCCAGATTAGCAAAATCATTAGCTGAACAACCGGATTTCTTTTTTCTCGATGCACACCCGGGACCGACGACACACACACACACACACACATACACCTCTCAACAATCACCCCCAAAAAAATCACTGCCCCGGGATGTGGAGACAACCCAGACTGCAGCATCTTCACGAGTCACAGGAGCGTATCGATGTGAACGATAGAGACGTACAGTACATCTTGCCACGGTATTAGTTTCACTGCAGTTGACGACTCATGTACAGAGATGATGCGGAGGTGAGGAGACTGGCTGGATGCAGCACACACACACAGACACACACACACACACACACACACACACACACACACACAGGGGCGCGGAGTGTGAGGAAGCATCTCTGCATTGTTGTGCGTTGTCAGTGAATATTATCAGTAATCTCAGCCAGGGGACGAAATTGTTTAAAATGAGCCAAAATATCACTGCAGTGGCCAAACCTTTGATTCCCATTTAGCTCCTGTTCCTCCGGAGGCCCGTGAAGGCTATTTCACATGCAACCCCCCCCCCCCCCTTTTTATTCCCCAACCCTCTCATCTCCTCTCCACCCCATTGGCGCTAACAATACCCCTCTCGCCGCACCGCCCGGCTCTCAACAGGCTTCTGTGGAATTTATTCAAATATTTTGACATTTCGCCTCCCCTCACTTCCCGAGCAGAAATGATTTGTGACAGCTGGAGATGGGGCTCGGTCGGAGGAGCTTCCTCCAACACCCTGCCTTCTCTCTCTCTTTTTCTTTTTTTTTCTTCTACCCGTCCTTCTCTGTGGAATGGCCGTTTTTTTCCTCCTTTGACTCGCCCCCCCCCCCCTTTATTCACCGCTGCTCCTCCTGTCAGCCGGCGCAGGCCTTGAAAACTCTTCTCCTGGTTTTCTTTTCTTTTGTCATGTGACTCCACGGTGTGACAGACAAACTGAGTGACATTCCTCTATTTGTTGACATTTTGATATTTACTGTCTTTTTTTGGGGGGGGGGGGGGGCTTTTTGCTCAGTGCCCACCTGCTGTTTGATCCTGTGCGGACACACAGGCTATAATCCTCCTCTGCCACGTCTTTTCATCGGAGGGCTCTGAGGCCGCAGTGCAACAAAATCATTGCTCTTGCTGTTTTGTGGAAGATCAGTGTATTAAGGAAGTATTAAGGACAACTGTCAGATCCTCTGCAGCAGGGGTTGGTGTACATTCACAGCTGCCGACAGTTTCAAGGTGCCTTATTTCCCCGCATGCATTTCAATGGGCGATAAACTGGTGGAGCATCAACATGAGGAAGCGGTGCGCCGGGCGGCGCTGCCCGTGACAGCAGCGTGCAGACTACAGCAGTGCACTGACAACAAAGACTGCATTTGAATAATGCTGCTCATTAGTTGGGGACAGGGCCTTTTTTTCTCTGCTGGCGCCTGTCCCTGGTCACTTTGCACCGCCGCGATAGACAAACACACTCACGCGCACACACTCAACGCCAAGGTTGTCATCCATCACCGCACTGGGAGAGAAGGTGCGAGGCGCCCGAGACAAATGCGTATTTTTATTTTCCGCCGCGATGATGAGACATTTTGCGAAAAAAAGAAGCTACTGAAGAAAGATCTGACAATCCAGAGGCGACTCGAGCCGCCGGACGTCCTCCATCAACTCCAGCGTCGGGCGCGTCAGACCGTGATGGACACCCGGACTCATCAGCCTGTAAAATACTCAGGTCGGCATCCAAACAGGAGATTTTCTTGTCAAATGCTAAACTCTCCGTTTGTCTGTCTTTCATTCGGTTTAAGGTATAGGTCAACATTTTGGCAAATGACCTCATTCCCTCTACATTAAAAGATTGATACCACCCGCATGTCTGTACGTTAAATATGAAGCCATCGCCAGCAGTAGGTTAGGGTTAGGGTAGCTTAGCATTAAGACTGGAAACGGTGAGCTGGTAGTAATGAAATCATCCCACCAGCACCTTAAAACTCATAACACATTATATCGCAATAGTTGAACCTGTGCAAATAACAGTAAATAACCGTTTTGTCACCACCATGAAGTTGCTAGACAACCAAAAGAGATTCCAGGTTAGGTTACATGGACCTTGACCTTTGACCTGAGCTCAGTTAAGTGGTTCCCTCTGCCAAATCCACATGGCTGGTAACACAGAGAAAAAGCTAATTTCCCCAAACTATTCCCTCTAACTTGACTATTTGCAAAACATTGGACCAATACATGCAGTGACTCTCTGTATCAGGATAAAAAAAGAATCCGCTGGCAAGATGCGCACGAGCTGGGAATCGGCAAAGGAATTCAATCAGCCGAAGGCTAATCTGTTATGCAAATGGGAGAAAGAAAAAAAAAATGCGAAAGCTCAATAATGTGGACTCAAAAAGAACACTGTGATCTCTCAGACAGACCTGAAGGGGGGAAAAAAATCCAACTGTAGCTCTATGAAAGGAGAGGATCAGTCATCTGCCAAGGACAGCCGGAGCTAATAAGTGTGTAACACGATAGAAAAAGAAAATTAGTTCATAGCTGTCATCTTGCTGATGAAGAGGCAATCAGAATCAAAGTGAATCATTCCGTGAGAAGGACTGTGTTGTGGAATTCAAACGGGCAATGCTTCAATATGACAAATCAACCGGTGTGGTGCATGTTGATTGATTCCGTCCATGAAAAACCTAATAGATTTAGCCCTCTGTGAATTTGGCTCTCATTAACCTCGCAGCGTTTTCATATGAGAACGTGTTGGAGCCATTTTATCCACCACTCAAAGGCAATTCACTGGGTGATAAATCCTTGGGCTTATCTGGCTGCAGGTGACGGCTCGGGCACAAACACACTGGAACACACTCCACAACAAAAAGAAATGCATACGGGCACACAGGAGAACCTGCACACACACACACACACATTTTTCTGAAGGGGTCGCCATGGTGACCCAGGAGCGGAAAAACCTTGCGATCCAACCGGAACCGAAGACATGCTCCTCGACCCGAGCGACCAGCCGCAAAGGAAAAGCCTTCCTCCTCTCAGTCCTCCGGGAAAAAAGAGGAAGAGAAAGAAGCAGAAGGAGGGGGGTGAGGGAAGAAGAAGAAAAAACTGAATTCAATTACACAGTCGAAACCCACTCCTCGCCCTCCGGGAGTGATATCAGCACCATTTAAAAGTCTGATTACTCACAAAACCAATAACATTTTGACTCCTTGGTAATGGACCAGTAGATTAGAAAATTTAGATTACATTTAACTGCCTGTAGATTCTCATTAAAACGCCACCGACTAGTTAGAAACAATAGGTAATTAAGAGTGTAATGAAGCGCAGTAGCGTTAGCACACGTCGGCTGCGCGGCGCTCTTGTGGGACCCAGCCTTACTTTGCACTTATCCTGCAGCGGAGCCGCGGCGGCGCCTCATTTGGGCAATGCGACATATTTAATTAGATTAATGAATTTCGGCGGCGTCTCGGCGGGGTTCCTCGCGGTGACAATATAACAGCAGATTATATATTAGGGGAGGCCTGCGAGCGGGCCGGCGCGGGCCGGTCCCTCGACGGAGGCGCGGTATGTGTGACGGTTTGGGTGGAACCCGTCTCAGGTTCACTCCCGCTAAATTTGTCTGAACGCCAAATGATCCGGAGCAAAAGTGCTGCACGAACAAGCACACGCCGTCATCCACAAACTCCCACATTTGATTCGGGCCATTGAATTATGCATGGTCGAGCGCAACACGGGACGGAAGGAGAAACACACACACAGGGGCGACGGAGGCCCAAGGCGATGGATGTAGTCAGTGCCCGCGTTTGGCTTTAAGGCCGGACTCTGTGGCTCTGGACGGCCATGAGGACAAAATCCTTCAACACAAAGTAGAGGCAAGGGATATGAAACAGGGCTTGGCTCTATGAGGCCGACATCGACTGGGTGCCCGAGGCCCAGACACAGACGCAGCTGAATGGAATCCAGCCATTGCACTTATTATTTTTGCATTTGTGCTTTCCCCACTGTGACGTGTCAAAATGTCCACAGGCAGATGGAAGAGGAAAAAATGAAGACGACACGAATAATTGCAAGTTCATCAACATGACAACTGCATACAGGAAGATGTGTTTTTCACATGGACGGGCCCATCTATTAAAAATCCCGTTGGACAAGAACAGGGTTTTGGTTTCACAGGCTCCTGAAATACTTGGCCGAAAGAACGAGGATTAGGAGCAGTTTTTTTCCAGAGCTGAACTGCTTCCGGCTCGTCCTCCTCCCTCACACAGATTCCCGCTGTGGCATCGGCCGCCTGTTCCGGGTGGCCAGGTTGTTTGCCCTTCTGCTTTAAGTGGTCATTTAAAATATAATTCCGTATTTTATTATTTTTTTTAAACATCAGCCCAAATGATTAATGGAGACAAAAAAAAAAACACAGTTTGTAATCTGTCCAATACTGAGCGAGAACAACTGCCATGTGATCCCTTCCGGTTATTTGTCATTGGACGAGTCGAAAATGATCAGAAATATCCTTTTTTTATAAACGTTTAGTTTTAAGTTTTACCTTCAGTTTTAACACGACGCTTGATCTCAGGTATGAGCTGCTTCTGATTTAGTTGTTGGACGAACATTTAGACTTGAATTAAAGTTTGTGCCTCCGTCTTTAGCTGTGCGTTCCCCCGTGCTTTGGGTCAAATTTTGCATTTTAAAACTTTGAGTTTAGTCCTGAAAAGTTGTGCTGCTTTAGCTTTTGGCTGCAGCTTCGTTCCGAATTCTGAATTCATTTGAACATTTAACTTTTAGGTTTAAAAATGTTCAGCTTGGCCACGACTGCACACACACATTTGGGTAAAAATATTTCTACTTTACACTACAAAGGAAAAAGGAGAAATGTGCACCGAACAAGTTGGTACGTGTGGCCACAATCCAACCTGCAAAGATAAATTCGACTTCCTGTGACTCTAGGAACACTACCTGTGATTGGTCCTCATTAGCAACACACACACACACACACACACACACACACACACACTGTGTGTTCACTGTCTGCTCTCACAGCTGCTCCTGTGTTGACTGTGGATTCAGGATGGGCAGCATCACTTTCTCCTTGTGCAGGATCACACTGCCCCCTGTAGGGATGGATCGGGAAGTGCGGCGGATGTCACCACAACCCAGATGTGCATTTCATCCGCAGCCCCTCGCCAGCTGTTTTCGCAGCACCGCACGCAACACATCCACATTTCAGTCACATTTTTGCTAAGAAGCGTTCAGCAACATTGTCCTCAGCCGAGCTCTATAGTCGACTGTACGCGGCTCGCCGTATTACAGCTTTTGCTCCGCTTTCAGTGACAGGCGCAGATGTTGCACCCTCCATGTGTATTTATGCTCAGACTGTGTCGAGAGAAAACACACTTGCACTCACACGTACACACCTGCGACCTGGAGGAGTGCTTGTGCTTTAAAAACACCTGAATAATTGAGGCAGATTCAAACAAAAACAACCAAAAAATGGTGGAGGAGGAGGAGGAGGAGGAGGAGGAGGATGAAGAGGAGGAGGATGAAGAGGGGAGCAGAGCAGATGGCCCGGTGCAGACAGACTCCGAGACTGGGAGCGAGGAGTGTTCTCTGAAGGACGAGGTCTCGTTTTTGTTGTGGCTGCGAGGGTCGCTCTGTCAAAATGGCGTAGCAGGGGTCCCCAAAGAGCCAAGGTCTTATGGTGTCAGTGCCCCCCCCCCCCCCACCACCCTCCATCCTCATCCTCATCCCCAGCCCCGGCCTATTGTCATCCCTGTTTTTTTAATTTCTCAAACGCAATCAAGTGTGACACAAACTGTTTACCTAGCGTGTCTGCCACAACCAGGAAGAGAAAAGGACAGGGGGGGGGGGGGGGGGACGACACCAGACACACAAGCCAGGATCTCGGCACAAAATAATCCTCCATAATACCAGAGAGTTTAAAGAGGCTTTGCCAACACCCAACACCCTCCACCCCCACCTCCTCTCCACCTCTCTTTGCTCTTATGAAAAAGGGAGGGGGAGATAAAGAGAAAAGAGGGGGGGGGGGGACTACATCAGAAGAAAGCTGTTAAATTCGCCCCTCAGTCTCGTTCGGGATTGCTAATTATTGTTTTTAGAGCACAACAATTGGGGTATTAGGGCATAAGGGGCTGGAGATAACATCCAGAGGAAGGCGAGGGGGGTGAAAAGGGAGAGACATGGGAGGGAGGGAGGAGCACAGGGGAGGGAGATAATGGGTCGACAGAAGGTGAGCCGTGATAGGGTCTGGTCCACGGCGGCGTCTCCGCCTCTGTGCACCGTGAACACACCGCCGCGTCGGGAGACTCACTTGACTCACTATGTCTCCGAGGATCTTGGAGAGTGAATGGAACTTGACAGGGAGACAGAGTCTTCCAATGGGGGAACCGACCATGGATCCTTCAGACGGCGGCAGGAGAGGTGAAGCTGCCACATTCATATGCAATACGCATAGGCAACAGCTGTTTACAGTGAAGATCCAACATGTCCAACGTGTACATATCTACTTTTGGAGTTAGGGAGACCAAAAACAGAGCTAAAAGGAGAATGAATGCTGGACAAAAAATACATGGGAATTATCTATGAACAGTGAGATAACAGGAATGAGGGGAATGTAAACGTGGAATGTATGGAGGGAGAAGACTGGAGATCCCGAAAGGAGCTATGCCATTTAAACTCTGGCAAATCAGAGGGAGGGGATATCGGAAGCAGCTCATTTTGCATAAGGATTTGTCGAAATATTCATCAAAATGTAAACAGTCCAAAATAGGGAGTTGGTACACAATTAACTTCATGTAGGCAGTTCATCACTTCCTCAAAATGACAGGGGGTCACTGATTGTTACAGTAAAATAGATTATAGCATAGATTTGTATGATTTCGGCATGAACGCCAAGAAGAGAAGTGGCCCACGCATCGATCCCAGTGGAACACCATATCTAAACCTCAGAGCAGCTATATATGGTGTTAGAGTATCTACCCGTTTACATGCAACTTTATTAATCCATCATTAGCTCATGGGCAGGACAAGCATCCTCTTGGGACTGCTGGTAGATAAAGTTCTGAACGAGACGATACTTCATCGAATCTCATTTGATTTGTTCAAGCAGAGAGAAAAAAATAGGAGGAATTCATCAAAATGCAAAATAAATTTTTAAGAGTACTTCAAGACAGGTAGCAGCTTGTGTTCCTATACTGGAGAGAAAAGAAGCATCCTGCAGAACACACACACACACACACACACACACACACACACACACACACACGCACACGCACACACACGCACACACACACACACACAGAGGCTTTTATCCGGTGAATGAGCAGGCCAGCCAAAGTCATCTGGAGGCTTCCACATGCCAATGAATAAATAAAGCTGCAATTAGTAAAAGAAAACAGCGCCACCTGTTGGCGTCTCACCTCTGTGAACTCGGACCATTATAGGGAGCTGTGGGAAACACCTGAGCTTACAGGGGCTGTGTTAAAGGGTTGGCACACGTGCATGGTGTGTGTGTGTGTGTGTGTGCGTGTGTGTGTGTGTGCGTGTGTGTGTGTGGATAGGAGAGAAAGAGAGAGAAAGTTTTTTTCACGTGGACCACCCGTGTTACCATGTGTGTTTCACGGCTTCCATTTGTAAAGAGGCTTACCGAGCATATGTGTTGGTATTGTGAGAGAGTGTGTGTGTGTGTGTGTGTGTATATGAAGGGGTCCAACTGTGTGTCCTGGGGCCCACCTGGCAGCACTGTGTGGATTCTGGGGGCCTGAGCAGCTGGCCTGGAGGCTGGTGAGGGTGCTTCGTGGGGAAGGGGGGCATTGAGAGGGGTCTTCCATGGCCCCTGTCCCACCAGACCCAGACCCAGACAGTGGGAGGCAGATGGACCGGCCACAGCCACTGCCAGAGGGCCAGAGGGGCCGTGGGGGCCGAGGGAGAGGGCACGCCAAGACCAACTGAGTTCAAAAGCATACAGAGAGAAAAAAACACAAGGAAAAAAATACACCTAATGGATGAAATACGTTTGGAAAAAATTGCAGCAGTCAGAGAAAGAATGCGAACATGCAGGATACATAGTATTCCTTCAGTAAAAGATAATAAAAAATAATGTAAGAATATGAACTGTATGAGCCTTCGTCTTCTCTGGCCCTGGAAGCTCGGGCGTATCACTGGGGGGAGAAAGGGGACAAACTACCCAGGGCCCAAGGGTGGGGGCCCCTGAGGAGTCTGCAATCAAAGGCTTTTTGTTTGTAATGAGTGTTTTCAAAGTTATTAGTGTCATAGCATAAATTAATAAGCTGCCCTATAAGGGCCCAGAATTTGGTGCTACATCCCTGACTGGAGCTGAAAACCTCCACAAAACATTGTTGATGTGATACTTTTTCTGTGACTAAACTGAATTGTAGCTACTCTGTGAAGGTCTTCACGTTATGTTACATAATGTAGGTTTGTCCAGATGTACATGGGAACAGAAATCAGTGCTCCTATGGACATCGGGACTGGTCCAGATATGTAGTAGTGGTAGCAGTAGTATTAGTAGTAGTTGTAGTAGTAGTAACAGTGGTAGTAGTAGTAGTTGTTGTTTTGGTAGTAGTAGTAGTAGTAGTATTAGTTGTTGTTGTTGTGGTAGTGGTAGTAGTAGTATTGGTAGTAGTAGTAGTGGTAGTAATAGTAGTAGTAGTAGCAGCAGTAGTGGTGGTAGTAGTAGAAGTGGTAGTGGTAGTAGTAGTTGTAGTAGTGGTAGTAATAGTAGTAGTAGTAGCAGCAGTGGTGGTAGTAGTAGTAGTGGTAGTGGTGGTAGTAATAGTAGTAGTAGTAGCAGCAGTAGTTGTGGTAGTAGTAGAAGTGGTAGTGGTAGTAGTAGTTGTAGTAGTGGTAGTAATAGTAGTAGTAGTAGTTGTTGTAGTAATGGTGGTGGTAGTAATAGTAGAAGTAGTAGTGGTGGTTGTAATAGTAGTAGTAGTAGCAGCAGTAGTGGTGGTGGTAGTAGTAGTAGTAGTAGTAGTGGTAGTAATAGTAGTAGTAGTAGAGGTAGTGGTAGTAGTAGTAATAGCAATAGTAGTAGTAGTAGTAGTAGTAGTGGTACCAGAGAGTGGACTTCCCTTTTGAAGTATCACCAAATGAATAAAACCGATGAAGAGCGACAGAGAGCAGGTGTGTTAAATTAAAAAACCAGGATGGAATAGAAAACACCTCATTGGTATTCAAGGCTGCACTATACTGTACGTGTGTTTATGTACGACACACGCCGATGCTCATCAAGTCTCTTTTTTGGAAACTATCTGCTGCTTCAACCTGGAAAAGAAGAAAACCCAAAGTGTGGCCCCCAAAAAACAACACAGTTTCAACCACCGACAGTCACAGAGGGTTTGAAGAGAACACGTCGCCGTGTGTGTGTGTGTGTGTGTGTGTGTGTGTGTGAGGTATTGACAGTCGAGTTTCACCGTGAACGTGCACTATAGGTGGTGGTGGTGGTGGTGGTGTGGGAGGTAGCCACCGGCTCCATCCGTCCAGAGAGCCACAGATGCTCCACTGTTTGTGTGTTGACTCTCTGTAATTTGTTTGCTCTAATTTGTTTTGCCGTGCCAGGGGAGTTCCGATTTTAATTTCTGCTCCGTGCGTGTTTACCCCTCTTTGTGGATCGCTGATCTGTTAAGCATAGAGAAAGAGGGAGAGCGAGGGAGCGCGAGGGAGAGAGACAGTCAGTGTGGAGGGTGGGTGGGCTGCTCACAGAGCCAAGTGAAAAAAAAACCAAACAAAAAAAAAAAAGGAGCAGTGCAGATTGTTTTAAGCTCTGGCAGCCGCCTCCAGGCCCAGAGGCCTCGCTCGCAGCCTGCACCTGCTCCCCCCCCCCGGGAGCCCGGTTCCTGATCCGTGGCCCTCGCCTCTCCTCCCCGGGCCTCCAGCTCAGCCGCCTCATCCTCATCCTCATCCTCATCCTCGCCCCTCGACTCCTATTTTTCCTGTCTGATTTATCTCCTCCCCGTCGACTTCTTCTCACTACACCCGCCCCACCCTGCAGTCTCCATCCTCTTAAACTTAAATTATAATAATGATAATTCCTTTTGAATGACACCTCTCAGGCAAAGATGCGTCCCGAAGCGCTTTGCAGACATATTGCAAACAGTTTAAAAAGTTGATTAATAAAAAATAAGCTGGGTTGTTAATTTCTTTTTAAATACACCAACAGATTGCAGGTCAATGGTCTGCTGGGTGGGGTCGGGATGGAGTGTGTGTGTGTGTGTGTGTGTGTGTGTGTGTGTGTGTGTGGGGGGGGGGGGGGGGGGTTGGGAGTGTAAATTTAGGCGTTATGTAAAACTTTATAGACAAGTGGACTAGAGCTGCAGCAGTTACTTGATTAGTAACCGATTACTTAATTCAAGTAGTTTTTATGGAGAGAAAAAAGCAAAATTCTCTGATTTCATCTTCTTGAATGTGAATATTTTCTGGTTTCTTTGCTCCTCTATGACAGTAAACTAAAAATCTTTGGTGTGTGTGGACAAAACAAAACATCATCTTGGCGGTTTTGGGGTTAACACGATCGTCATTTTACACCCATTTTAAGACATTTTATGGACCAAAGAACTAATCGATTAATTATTTAATTAAAATAATCAACAGATGAATCGATTATGAAAAAAAATCCTGAGTTGCAGCCCTAAAGTGGACTTTAAAGAAAGTGCGTATTGAAAGCAGTGGGACTACATGATTTCGTCAATCGTCTTAAAGACTTTTTAGTAAACCATCCATGTCTCCCTCCTCCTCCTCCTCCACTCCTCAGTCCTGACCTCTTCACCCCTTCTCTCCCCCCCACCACCTGCTCTCCGGCTCGTCCCTCCTGCTCCTCCAAGGCCCGTGTGATAATGATGAGCAACAATTGCGCGTCTAAAATGTGACACAGCTATTCCTTTATTGACGCCATCCAGCTGCTCCCGGTTCTATGACTGATCACACACACCCACAGGTAGTGTGATCAGTCAGCTCTATACATACAGTACGGGTACACTCTGTCGTCAGACATAGGATATTTATATAACCCCCCCCCCCCCACCCCACAGCAGTGATGCTATGACATGTTCCCCATAACAAGACTTCGGGTCTCAATATGGCTTCGATTAAAGCAGTCCAACTTGTACACGGTGCCCAGACCCGGGCGAGGCGACTGACATACGCGGGCCCAGGTTCCGGGCGGGTCGGGACGCAGACGACAGGATGGAAGAAGGTTGCGTCTGGAGTCTCACACTCTCTGGTCTTCCGCCGCCAACTCGCCTACTTGGGCTTTTTCCATTGTAATCGGTCTGTTCACCCGAATGACAGAAGCTGCGCAAATAACCCCAAACAGTTGTGGGGGTTTTTTTTGTCCCAAGTTTTAAGATATTACAGATGATGTTACACGATTTCCGTCTCCACCGCAATACAAGTGAATAGAATGTTGTTTGTGATGCTCACAGCATTAGAAAAAAGACGAACATTTTAAGCTTTAAAACATCAGCTTTAAAGTAGATGTGGTGACAAACGCAGAGCAACGTTAGCACGTGTGTCTTTGTGTGTGTCCACCTGTTGAAAGTAAGCTCTCTGTTCTCTCTCTCTTTTGGATGCTGAGCAGGAAGCGTACGTCGGGTCGATCACGCGACGTCTGTAAAAAAACAAAGCCGACGTGAACAAACCGAAACTGGGAAGTCGTGGGCTCTTGCACAACCGAGACAAAAGAGGTTAAAGATGCTAAAACACCTCGAAAAGAGCCGAGGGGTTAACGGAGCAGAATGTGGGTTCACATATGAACCATTTCACATTATTGGTGCATTGTCAAGATCAAAAATTCAGATCATAGCAGCTTTAAATGATTAAACAGAAACACGTCTGTATGGAAACACACTGGGAACCAGGACGCGGGCTTTTGAGGAAACAAAATGAACCAAAGAATTGACCAAATATCTCAAATTGCTTCTCCAGCTTTATGAAACATTAAACATGTCGCAGTCGAAAACTAAACTCCCCTCGGAGAAATTCACTTCCAGGATCTGTCGTGCCGTTGCACAGCTACACCACAGAGATGCGCCAAGTGAATAGCGGTGACTCATCTGGGACGTCGGTGTGGAAGCATTTTGGACCTGAAACCACATAGATGGGGAAAAACAAATGGTAGACGAAGGTGCAGGCTGGTTTTGAAACTGTACTACGCCGAGTGTCGCGCGTAGCTTTGCACTCGCGTCAGTTCCGTCACGCGGCTGAAGACCACAGGCTGCGTTGTTCAAATGAATTTGATCAGGATTTACATGATAGTAGTCACCGTGCCATCAGACCTGATTTCTCCACGACAGCCTCGCTCCATGAGCAGTTTTTCCTCGGAACTCGTTTCCAGTGAAAACTGTCGACACGGTAATTCACAGGACACGTGGCGTGTGGAATCTCTCATGCGTCAATATTCAATGCTGTGAGCACCACTAATGAAATGCCATTCACCTCTATTGCACAAAAAAAATAAAAGCTTGACTCAATACCTGTAGAGATACTGTTGTCATTTGGGTGAACTGATCCTTTAACCTTTAAGTCACATTTACCCTATACGCACCACAATCTTTTTTACAGCCATCAGACAGTATTTCCATTACATCACCGACATATTTTGGTCCATTTTTTTTTTTTTTTTACTTTTTTCATTTAGCAAAGCTCAGCTCTGTTTGATTTGGTATAATGACCGTCTCTGCTAACATTCACACACTGAGTAACATTCACACACAGCCGACGCAAGCAGCGCTGCCCCCCCCCCCCGACAATCGTTATCAGCACACCACTGATATACATGTGTACTGTACGTTCCCATTCCCAGCAGCCTGTTTCTTCCAGTTGAAATAGGGTGAAAAGAAATTTTCCACTAGTGCAAAGTAAACGTCTCTCTTTGAGAGAAATAAGAAGAAAAAAATAAATATGTCAACAAAATAATATCTATATTTTGACACAAGTGTTCTCATAGAAAAGAAGAAGGATCATTAAAGTGGCACTGATAAATGAAATCATATTCAGACGAGAAGCAGAGCGAGTCTGAGCACTAAGGCTGATTTGTTGCTGTGCTCAGTCACAGTGTGCACGCATGCACACACACACACACACACACACACACACACACACACACACACACACACACACACACACACACACACACACACACACACACACACACACACACACACACACACACACACACACACACACACACACACACACACACACCGATGTCATCTACGAATGGGAAGCACAATACTAAAGTTCAGGGGCTGAAGGAGAAATCATTTGTCGGCGTTGAATCCGCTGCAGGTCCTCGGGGTGGAATGACCTTGACGTTGCAGAATGAAGGAGACGTCGGGCTGGCTGCTGACGCCATCTAGTGGTCAGAAACTACAGCTCTTCAATACAGACATAAAGGACGACCCTAACCCGGTAACAACGTGCAAACAAATAACTCATTCGTGGAGAGAAATAAGGATGATGGACAGTAATGGAAACCGGCATCTCTCATCTCTCCTCCTGTCTCATATTCAGTCGGCCGACACAACTATTTTTTTTCCATACAGATTCTTCCCACGTACAGGGGCATCAGCACGACGACGCGAGGATAAATCCGGAGGGGCATGAACCGGCGCTCGGTTGTGTCGGCGGCGTTTTCCTTCTCCAGCACGTGGACGGTTTATATATGACCGAGACGCGACGGCTGTTCCCTTTCAGCCACACGATCAGTCTCCACCTGTCTGTACGGGCTTTGTGCGTTAAGACACGTGGCGGAGTGGTGATTAGTTGCATCGTTTCGTAGCAAGTGAGGTGCCACCTGTCCTCCCCGTCTGCAACGCTCTCTCTCTCGTCTCTGCCGCACTTTTCGTGAGACGTTTCCCTTCTTTCACACCAACTTCTGCTTCTTAGGAAGAGACAAATAAGGCAAAGAGAAAAAAAAACTGCCACGCGGGACAGCTCTGACGTCTACGGGGAGGGGCCATACAGTGCAGTAGCATGTTGCGTTATGTGGTCGAGTTTGTACGCTCTGCATAAAATACCCAGTTTTGTCCGTCAACGAGTTGTAATGTGTCGGGGTCGAGGATGGTTCCTTCAGCTGTGAGAGCTCAGTCAGGTTTATAGAGCAAAACCGTATCGCTCCGGCCTCCTGTCAGTCTCTGTCTGTCAGCCAATCAGGCACATTCTCTCAGGTCAAACCCCCCGGTCCGGCGTTATCTCCTCCTTGAGCTGAATGTCATTGTCGGAGCCCGTGCCCACGTCCGAGTCGAACAGCGAGTGGTCCGAGTCGGGGGAGTGCGGGTGGGTGTGTTCCGCCGAGGGGCTGCCGCCGTCGCTGTCGTCCAGGGTGTCAGTCCTGGAGAAGAGGCCAAAGTCCAGCTGGCCCGTCGGGGAGCCGCTGCTCTCGCTGTCCCCGTCGTAGTAAAGATCCTCCACGTCCACAAACCACTCGGGCCAGAACCTCCTCCGCATCCGCTCGCAGAACATGGCCAGGTTGATCAGCTCCCCTGCGAGGACAGACACAGATGCTTACTGACCTCTTGTACCGTTCCTACAGGCTCTTTGAATTCACCAATGATCAGAACGACAACAGAGAATCTTCAACTGTGACATAACAGACTCCGATATTGCTCTCCGAAGAGATAAGAGACCCCGGCGTTGTTGTAAAAGCAACAATCAAATCCCGTCTCGGCAGCAGCAGCTTTGCGGTAGAATTTTACTGCCACCTAGTGGCGGGAGGAAAAACTTTGGACAGGTCCACTGACCTTTGATGAGTTGTTCGGGTCGTGTCCCGGGCAGAGTCCACATGGCCTGTGCCAGATGCCCGAACACGGTGGCGTCCAACGTCGACATCTTGGAGCCCATGAAGTATTTATTATCTCCTGCAGGACAGAGAAGAGACAGCGAGCGGTTTTGACAGGCGTCAACATGAGGCTGCTGGCAGCTATGGTAGTCTGACAGTTGTTTGGGCTAAATAACAGGGCTGGCGTGCTTACATGCTCACACAAGCAATCTATGATGTATTAGAATTGAAAACATAATTATAGTTGCAAGATAAAGTAGTGAAAGAACTAATACATGCTTTTTAAAAGTAACAAAACCTTTTCCGCCGACATCAATGGTTTCTATAGAGTATTTGTGACCCTATATATGTACTTCTTCAACACCTGCCGCAAACAAAAGATTATATATTCACTCGTCCGGCACTTGAGGGCCGTTAAAAGTCAAGCCACGCGGTTGCAGCGAGTTCTGGTGCCGTCACTCTGGGATAATGACTTTCCATTTTAAAGCAAACCGCGGTCAGTTGAAAAGGCACAAACAGATCGATTCAGCTTTCCGCTGTTTGTTTTCCATTTGAACCCTCTGGATATCATATCGCACGATGGCACAGTTCCAGATGTTTCCCCGTTTTCATTTTTATTTCCTGACCATATCTTGATAAAAACTTAAGAGCCATCAAAGAGGTAATGTTGATTTAATACTTCCCTAAATCACACATTGGAATGAATCTTAAGAATAACTTTCCATAAGTAGCCAGCAACTTTCCCTCTGACCATTATGGTATCATTAAATGAATACAGATGTAATTGGACAGCGAAGGATTGACAGATTAGACTTTTCTTCAGGCCGTCACAGGTATTCACTTCTGATTTTACTAGACCAAAAATAAAACAATTGTTTTATATTCAAAGATTTGTCAAATTTACCCACAACTAACCATAAAAAGGAGACATTGTATTGTGTTTAATATTGTCTATAAATAGAAATATCCCTGCTAATGGCCAGGGATTTACAGTAATCATGTCATATTATTATCCCAAATAAAAAAAAGCTCCAGGAACTATTTTATCAGATTACAGTAATCCTTTAGTTAGTAGGTTACTACTCATGGTTGTGATGATGGAGTTAGCTCCATCTGATTATATTTTAATGACACGGGTTTTGGAAAAGAGGATGCTCATCCATCACACACACACACACACACACACACACACACACACACACACACACACACACACACACACACACACACACACACACACGGCTGCCCCTCCTACCCAGCAGTGTGGCCAGTGTCCTCATGTCCTTCTCCATCAGGGCGTAGACCTCCTCCCTGGAGAAGCGTCCGATGCCGTGGCCGTACATCTCCCTGCGCACCACGCTGCCGTTCAGGTGGCTCAGCAGCCACTTCAGCGTGTCGCTCAGCGGGCCGCTCATGGCGAGGAGCTTCTGGGTTTCCTCCAAGTTGTCCACCCACTGACAGTAGGCTATCGTCCTGGAAACACACACACACACACGTTTTTTTCAATTCAGGCAAGAGCATGCAACTTCTCCATTCAACTCAAATTCTAATTTCTGGGGAGACAGAAAATAAGTTTGCAACGGGCTGGTAGAGGCTCGGTTTATTTCTATACTACACACTCAGCAGGAAGGAAGAGGACAGATTCTACTCCCTCTATTAGCCTCAACAGTCAACGTCATTCAATTTGATTTCATTAGTACAGCATCAATGAACACATCCATTATCTCAGATCCCTTCACAGAGTAAGGTAGAGGTCTTATAATATCAGAGAGAGGAGCTCAACAGCTCATCTGTGCTGTATACTTTTCTTGTTCGAGATCATGTTAAGCTCTCTTTAGAATGATTTATTCAGTTTGACGCTGAATGTCTGTGGACAATTCAGCTCATCAGTCTCTTTTCCATTTTGGCAGCAGCTTCTGCAACGGCTTCAAAAGAAATGGGATATCGCACACACACACACACGCTGTCTGTTCTCTGCACTCGGGTCCTGTTGGGCAACATTATTTTAAACATACTCTAAATAATGCACAACAATAGATACCATATGTTCTACAATACTCAAGCAACCGCGTTCACATTTTTAAGTGTGAGATGTGAGAGTAGAGGAGGCGAAGTAGATTCAGCCTTCTAGGTAAGTTCCGTACCGCCGCCAAATAGAAGAGCCGGACGCCACTGAACAGCGTTGTACGATAAAGTTTAACTCGGAGCTCTTTTGATCCGAACAAAAGAGGTCACCAACAGCTGGATGAAGGATGAAATGCTGTACGGTCATGACAACAAAAAGCAATTCATCTCATCCGCAAAACGACTCCTCATATTCCAAATGTGAAGAAAGAGGAGCGAGCTTGTGTAGAGAATCTCTCAGCGTGATACTGACAATCACAGTGAACCTCCACGTGTGTCCCCGCTGCACGTTCGTCAGCTGATCCTGCTCCTCCGCTCGCCGCCGGGACACAACAAGGTCGTGTATTCAGCCCCTCAAACTGTCGGCTTGTTGTAACGTAGACGCGAGGTCTTTCGCTGCTGCCTTGTGCGGGGAACAGGTGGAGAGAAGACGACGGCGCACATGGCCTGGAACTTCCATTTTACAGATTGGGATTCAAAGCCGGCGAGCAGAAACATCCAGTCGCCGCCGCGCTGCACTGCCATTCAGATCAGATTCCCTCTTGTTGCGTATTTAAAATCATAAGACGGAAACCAGGGCAGCTGCAGGAGCCGTCCTGACTTCAAACAGAGACCTGTCTGCCAGCGGGAGACGAGACAGAGCCGGTGTTCATGGGCACACACGCCTTCAAACTCAAAGCCTTCTAAGAATCAAGACGTCCTCCTTTGTGACCGCACTGCAGTTAATAAAGGAAATGGAGGACGGACGGTCGTTCTACCTGGATTTAACCAATTAAAACATATAATTCAAAGAGTAACTATCCCTGATTTTTTTCGCTCTGTTGATGATTTGCAACAAAGCGAAAATAAGATTAAGATTAAGCTGCTTCATCCTGACACATTTACAGCCTGACCTTCCCCCTCAGCTCGTCTGAGGGCCTGGAGGCCTCGTGGCGTGTTTCTGCTGGTTGTGGATGAACCATGTGATGAGCCACGATGTGAGACACTCTCTCTCCTGCTTTGGGATCGCTCACTACGACTGGTCGCTCAATGAAAATTGAATTAAAGCATCTGGTCTACATTACATCAGGGGCGGGGACCGTCCAGTGGCCCCACACACACACACACACACACACACACACACACACACACACACACACACACACACACACACACACACACACACACACACACACACACACACACACACACACACACACACACACACACACACACACACACACACACACACACACACACTTCCTTTCCTGATGTGTTATCAGATATCCCAACAGGATCTACTGTCCTTTGTTTCCAGATTTATTTAAAAAACAAACAAACACGAGTCTGACGAGAGGAAAAGGGTTTCGTCTTCTTTTAGCCACATTCAGCATTCCAAGATGTGAAATGGAGTCAAGCTAAAAGTGTTTGATTAGAGCTTTTCCGCAGGGATACAATTGGTATCAGACTCCTGAGAGAAAGTCATGTTGATGAAATGCAGAAACATAAAAAAATACACAATTTTACCTCACGTCATCTGGAAGATTTAAATCAAAACAGGGAATTCTCATTACTTATCTAGGAAAAAGAGGAATATATTATTATAAGTGCAACACAGTGCATTCGCTGTATGTTATGAAATGACAATGTAAAATAAGTTTTAAATAATAATGGGAATATGAATTGACAGAACTTGTAACACTGGATTTGGCTATAGAATTGTACTTTACTCAATGGAAATATAACCATAAACTTAGAATGTTATACAAATCAAGGCTAACAAGGCACTCAGTGAAGGTAGAAAATAAATAAACTTGTTTTGTAAATCATTGCCGACGCTTTAATGCTATTATGATGATAATCAGTAACAGTGAGGATTCCCTGAGTGGTGTTTTACTCCACAATAGAAAACAGTTTAGCTTAAAAAACGTCTTTTTTTAAAAGGATTATTTACATGCACCAATTAAGGTTTTTGGTGAATTTCAAAGTTATTGTTATTACTTTTCAATTCAACGCAGCAGTAATTGAATTTCTGGCCACTTGGGGGCCGGCGGATCAAGCTGTAAATGTAAATCTGCACATTGTCGCCTTACAACGTCATGTATGCGTTTGCCTGATGCATGTTTTGGAAGTAGATATTTAGATCTATTATTGATGATATAATACATTTTTACAGGACAATTTTGTATTTGTTGACCACCTGCTAATAATTCAAGAAACGGTGGATACATCTTATAGCCTGAAGCGCATTTTCCCTCGGCTGGCAGTTCTCCACTTCCCTGTTATCTTATTTTTATCGCAGCATCAGTCAGACGGCCCGATGGCCCGACAGTCAATTGCTGCTGCTATAGACTCTGTCTGCCGCCGCCCTTGCCCGACATAAATTATTCAATCAATAGGTCTATGTGTGGGTCTAAACGTGGCACACGGTGGGGACGGGGGAGCTGGGAGCTGACATCTTTTTTTTTTTCTCTCCCCCCAATACAACATTTCTCAAACCCCCGAGAATCGATGAGATCACAGTGTCACATCTTCATGGCGAATAGGCCACATCACACTGGATCAAACGAAGTTAGATCAGTGTGTGTGTGTGTGTGTGTGTGTGTGTGTGTGTGTGTGTGTGTGTGTGTGTGTGTGTGTGTGTGTGTGTGTGTGTGTGTGTGTGTGTGGAGGGGAAGATGGATAGAGCTTTTAGGTAATGGAAAACACTCTCTGGGTGTGGGAGGAGTGGCAAACAATTTCCTAGCAGCACCCGACGGGCACTGGAGTGAGTCATCGCAGCAGAACATGGCCGATAAAACAGTAGTGATGATGAAGAGAGAGTGAACCTGCATAAATAATGTTTAAATAATACAAAAAGATACAGATTCAACATCTCTCTCTCTCTCTCTTTTTAGCCCTTGTGACCTTATTGTTTTTCCAACTAGGGTCGTTCCTGCTATGGTTTCACATCGAGGCTGTTGAAATATGTATTCTAATCTGAATATTTAAATTGATGTTAACATTTTCAAGTCCGCAAATTTATAATTTCAGGCCCTCAAGCACAACTGTTACAGGAAACCACTGTATTCCGCCTTGAACGAATCTAGAAGTGGCTCATTATATGGATTTTTTTCCTTCTTTCACTCACCAGTAGAGGTGCTCCTCGACCATTTTGGTGACGGCCCGGGACACGGCCCTCTCCTGCGGCGTGAGGTTCCCGTTGAGGTTGACGCCCAGCTGCTCCTCCAGGAAGTCCACGATGAACTCTGACCCCGAGGCCTGCACGTGGTTGTACTCGATCCAGGGCATCTTGCCCTGCGGCGACAGCTTCCCGTCGAAGTAGTTCTGCGGAGTGAAGCAGCTCCGTGTGAGAACATGAACGGAATATGATTTACGTACAAACGGAGGTGTCGCCGGGGTTTACTGGAGGCGGATGTGCAGACAAAGTGCAAGTTGCAGGATACACAAGAGGGTCACAAGATGATTCAAGGGGTCAACGCATCAACACTCAAATCAGCCTTTTGAAACAGTGGTGTCATATGTTTTCTGGCTCTAAAACGACCCAGATGACGTCACCAGGGTCGTGTCAGTTTGGCCTTGAAGACCAGAGATTTATGACAGAAAGCCTGTTTAACTGACTGCAGGTGGGGGCGTGTGTATGGGAGAGTCGAACATAAGATGCTATTGATTTGCATTATGGGAATTGTAGGAGCCAGTGTTTAAGGAATATAATAACGGTCAGGCTTCTCTCAAGTCGCCCAGCTGGAGAATTCCTTTCACGCTCCTTAGTTGTTCTACGGTAATTTATCTGTCTGCAGTGAATTAACTTTACTTTGACGTCTTCAAGCTCCCATAAAGAACTGAGATGGAGAAATTGCTCCTTGATTGAAGTGCAAGTCAATGCGACTTGAGATGAGGAGTCACGAGTCGACTCTATGTTGTAAAAAAATGTTTCTACATAGGTACAATACTGTAAACGTCCAGACAAGCAATAAAGTATGAACTGCAATGAACTTCTTACATTATGGTACATCGTGAAATATCCACTGGTCCGCTGGAGGAAACCAGTTTTGAATTTTTTTTTCCACATTTCTGGCAGCAGGCTTTGCTGCTTAAAATAATAATTGGGCGAGAGCCAACTTCATACAACAGACTACAAGTTTCACCCCGAACAAATATTTCAGGTTAAGACGTCACAGTCGCAATCAAGCTGTTAAAAAAAACAAAAACAAACTGAGCATCTCTGCAGAAACACCACATGACTTCTGTAGTTTCTTTCTTTATTTTATTTCACACGATACATCACCTGGTAGGGCAGATCCACCATGCGCAGGTACGTCTCTATTTTGAGGCAGAAGGGCGAGAGGCTGGGCACGCCGTTCTTCGGCCTGGAGAACTGGTGGAGGATGATGGCGTCTTTAGAGTCCAGCTCCTGCTCCTTCCTGCACATCGGAGCACAGAGGGAGAAGAACTTAAACACACTCAGGGCGTAACGGACTACGTCTATTGCTCGCTTCACAAACTAAAATAACAGATCAATTCACACAGTGGCGGATGTAGAAGGAAAAAGAAAACAGGGTTTTGTATTTAATTAGTTTGCCAACATTTACTGGTACGTTCAATTTCACAATACATATTTGATGGCGCGAAAGTGATTTCACCACAGAACCGATGAATTCAGGGCTGGAACTGTTAATCAATTCATCGATTAGTAATCGATTTACTAAATTAATATCCAACTATATTGATAATTGATTAATCAGTTCAAATAGTTTTTATGAAAAAAAAAAGTCAAAATTCTCTGATTTCATCTTCTTCGTTGTGAATCTTTTCAGGTTTCTTTGCTCCTCTGTGACAGTAAACTAACTATATTTGGTGTGTGGACAAAACAAAACTTCATCTTGGAGTTTTATGACATTTTATGAACCAAACAAGTGAGTGAATCGATTGTGAAAATAATCGTTAGTTGAAGCCCTAGATGAATTATTTGATTAACATTCACCAGTGACATAGGGAGGCAAAACTATCTGACATACTACACGTGTGTGTGTGTGTGTGTGTGTTTGTGTAGCTTGTCCTTCGAAATGAGAAAGGCTGAACTATCTAAACATTTACGATGTGTACATGAGGGTCTGACGACTGATGATACTGATTTACTGTATCACTATCCCCACTCAGCTGAGTGGTAACAAGAGCTTCTGCCGGAATTGACATTATTGACAAAATGAGTCATCACGCTTCTCCTAAGCCGACACACACACACACACACACACACACACACACACACACACACACACACACACACACACACACACACACACACACACACACACACACACACACACACACACACACACACACACACACACACACACACACACACACACACACACACACACACACACACTCCAATGACACAGTCACACTGTGTGTTCCACTGACGCAGATCATGTCGTCTCTGCTGCGATCAGGAAAATATTCACATATACAGTACTGTATGTGTTGAGGGCTGTCACTGTGCTCCTGTACTATTAACACCCGTCCTGTACGCTGAGATAAGGAGAAATACAGTTTGACCCATGTCTAAGTCAAACCTGTGTTTTTTCCCCTCACAAGATGTTATTTATGCAGCTCAGAGGAAGAAGGGGGAAGGGGGACAAAGCGGAATTAATATAATTTTCCAGGAAGACAGATGTGCTCTGTTTAGCATCTGTGTCATGTCAATTTTCTAGTCTGTGTGCTGTACAATAATTATGTTTAAAATATATAAAACTACAGAATGATCTTGGTCGCAAAACACTTTTGTTCAGGGATGAATTGGATATCAGACCCATCATGCATCAGATTGACTGCTGCTTTCTTTTAATCTGCTACTTTTACTGTAAAAAAGACAATTGATATTGTGTTATGAGCTGGATATTTCTAAACTTTTCCTAAATTTTTTACCAGACTTATTTACAAAGATGATTTTGCACTGATGACATGAGGGAAAATGACACATGAAACTTTTGTGAATACATTTTTTTGGGGAGCAAAAATGAATATACTGTACATTTGCTCCCGCGCAGCCCGTGTAAAAAAACTAAACATGAAACATTTCTTCATTTATGGAGAACAAGAGGGTTTATGCTTTGTATTTCTTCTCCTTCATCTAAAATCATAAAACTGAAATTGAAGCAGTAAACTTGGTAGTTTGGTTTTGTTTACAGTGGCGGTTTGTTGTTTTTCTCATGATGGCGACAAAGATTTAACTTCCACGTTGACGACTGCTACTGTACCATATACATATACATATACATACATACACTACATACTGGCCAACGTCTCATGAAATGTATTGGTTGTGTTTTCCAGGTCGCTGTCTACAGTCACAATGGTGCTGAAAACAAAATCCAGATGCCTCCTGCATCCTGCCCCCCCCTCCCCCCTTTTTGTGCCTCTGTCCATTTAAAAAAAAAAAAAAACTGTGGTGCTGAGGGCCCAGCCCCTCCGGAACATCGAGGATCCCTCATATGGAGAGAGAGAGAGAGGGACACGGAGAATATAAAAAAAGAAGAAGCTGCAGTGCCATGCAACAACAGTGCGCATCACATGGCACGAACAGATGATGCCGGCAGGCTGCGGCCACGTGATCCAG
The DNA here is from genome assembly GCF_022379125.1 of Scophthalmus maximus. NCBI lineage: Eukaryota > Metazoa > Chordata > Actinopteri > Pleuronectiformes > Scophthalmidae > Scophthalmus > Scophthalmus maximus. The sequence continues at coordinate 3,385,151 of NC_061515.1, forward strand.
CAGCAGCAGAAGCTTCCGCACGAGATGCAACTGGGAGGGATCCTCAGATTATCACGGGGGGGGGGCAGGAGCCGCCACCAGGCCACTGTGACAGGATGTGTTTCATCCCCCGGCTCTGACCGTCCCGTCCCGGCACGGCCCAAAACAACCCCCCGGCCCCACGCTAATAATAGACCTGACTGGAGATAATCACTTTTTTATCTTTACATCGTGGGGGATCAAATCTCATTCATCCTGCTTTTTTTAAATTATTATTTATGAGCAGCAGCAGTTGTTGTTGTGTATCCATCCAGGTCCATTAAAGGTCGGCCCCTCGTTACGCGCTCAGGTGCGCACGGCGCCTCCATGGCACAAGAGCGGACGCGTGACTCATTATTTAATTATGTAAGTATTATTATTGATTGCTCTCCACCTGCACCGTCGCGGCCTCGGCGGGACGAAAAAGTGAAAACAGTGAACACTGACACCACCGCGAGAACTGAGGAGAAGCGACCCCCCCCCCCCCCCCCCTCAGATGGACGCACTTCTCATATCCATCCATGGTGTTGAGTGGCAGCTCGTCAGGTGTGCTTAGGTAATCAAATCCGGTTGAGAGGCTTAATTGGAAGAAAGAGCTGACGGTGATGGAGGGATGGGGGGGGGGGGGGGGTGCTGTGTGGCAGGGTCCCTACCTGATGGCGAGCAGCTCGTGCAGGAGGTAGGCGGCGGCGGCCAGCAGGGCCCCGCCGGTGATGTACAGGGTCTTCTTCCACCAGGAGTCCGAGCCCAGCACCGACATGATGCCGCCGTAGTCCTGCAGGGGGAAGGCGATGATGTAGCCATACAAGGACTGCGGCTGCTCGGCGGCGCACAGCCCGAGGGGCACGAGGCTGTGGTTCCGCCCGAGCTCCACCACACACGGCCGCGAGGAGGAGGCGAAGCCAGCGGCCCAGTGCATCCTCCCGTCGCCCCGGTTACAGCCGCGCCGCGTCCTCCCTGCAGCTGCGCTGCCCGTCGGGCGTCATCGGACACGGACCGGCGGCTCGTCTACGGCATGACGACGGCGAGGCCACGAGCAGTGTTCCCCCCTCCGCGAGACAGACAGGCGCGGACACTTCGACGCCGACCGTCCGGCAGAATGATGCTCGGCGGCCGCTTCACTTTCCCTCTGCGGCTTGTCGAGATAACGGCGACACAACTGCTCCTCTTCCGGTCGCGCGTTTCAAAATAAAAGAGCAGCCCCCCGGTTGCGCTGTGTCGTTGTTTTGCACGAGTTGTCTTAATGTTCTGTAAGATTTCTTCTCACGTTCATCATTCTACTGTTTAAAACTATTAGTCTATTAACTACCTGATGTAACTGTCGGTAACATAAATACATCAGTTGTAAAAATAAGTGCAATATTTATATTTGTTCTCCATGTGTAACCATTGCTACTGCTCTGCAAATGGTATTTAAATATCTTTTTAATATTTTCTGTTATATTTTGTACATACCTATTGCTTTTTTAAATGTCTTCCTACATTCTTCTGTCCACTTTGCTGCTGTAATGTCCAAATTTCCCCATTGTGGGACGAACAAAGGCATATCTTATCTTATTTTAATTTTAAGTGTCCTAAGCTATTGGGACATGGACTGTTTTCAGCATCACTAAAACTGAAGATTATTTTCCTTAAATAAAACTGCCAGAAAAAAGTGAAAAGTACTCATCGTAACTTATCTGAGCGAGAACATCAGACCATCGCATTTTCAGAAGCTGCTATAATAGTGTACGAGTCAACGGATGAATCAGTTTTCATAATGGTTATCAGTTGAGTGATTGATTCATCGACAGACGTTTTCAGCTCTAAATGTCAATCATGTTCGGAGTTGGCTTCAGTCAAATGGCTTGTAGATGTGAGTGACTTCTTCTAACAGGCTCAAACAAGCTCTTCCACAAAGTTTGGGATAAATAACACATTGTTCTACTTGATTACAAAAATATTTTCTTCATTTAAATTTAATTTTTTCAAACTTTACTTCTTCATTCATAGATTTTAACAATAGCCCTGTTGATTAAGGTAATTGCAAGCTGGGACGGTCTGAAGAAAAACAATGCCATGGAATAACAGCTTAGTGCTTTCTTATTTTTTAAGACGATCAACTTCCGGTACGGATGTGTTGCAGTCTGGCAGCTTGACGAGGCGGGCCTATTGTCTCCTCCAGTGGAGTCACCCCGCCCCGACGAGCCCCCTGACACCCGCATCTCTCTCTCTCTCACTCTCACACACACACACACACACACACACACACACACACACACACACACACACACACACACACACACACACACACACACACACACACACACACACACAATCTAATTTTCATATAACAAATCAAACTGTCTGTGGAAACTGACTTCTTAGAGATTAAATAATATTTTTGTGATGCACCATTGTGAAAAAACATATTTCAACACATAAGCATGTGCTAAATTTAAAACTATGCACAAGAGAACACTTTCTCCTTTTTTTTGTTTGATAAAACTAGGGGTCGACCGATTATCGGAGCCGATATTCAACATTTTTATGGTTATCGGTATGCAATTTGATAATTTCATTCTAAAATGTGCAACTTTGGCTCTAATGCAGCCGCAGTCACGACTCTCCGGACTTTGTCGACGTCCCGTCCATGTTTGTTTGTTCAACTTGATAATAATGCTGCTGATAATCTCCCTGCACTTTTCTTTGGTTACGGTCATGTTGAAAGGTTCTGTGAATTAAACATAAGCTTTGAGGCATTTCAACAAAGTGCTTTTGTTAAGTGTCAAAATATCGGTTATCGGCTTCTTACATTAGTAATAATCGGTATCGGCACTTAAAAAAGCCATATCGGTCGACCCCTAAATAAAATAAAGAAGTTTTCTAAGTTGGTTCAAGGGAAGTAAGCAGATCACCTGTGAGGGGCTGGTTGAATCAGACAGGGTAGACAGTGATGGAGGAGAGTGGGGGTCTACTTACTCTGGAGAAACTTCTGAAGTGCGAGAGGACGCTCATGGTGCCGAGGCAGCCCACCACCACCACCACCACCCGCTGTGCTGCGAGCGAGTCGGGGGTCGATCATGCCGAGAGGGTGGACGGTGCGAGACGACGACGACGTCGACTCAGAGCAAAAAGGAGGATTTGCTGCAGCAGCTGCAGCCGGTTATCCAGCCTGAGGACGATCAAATCCCTCCTCCCCGCCTGTCACACCACCAGGTGCTCGGCTTAACGGCCAAGTCCCAACTGCAGCCATGGCGACGGCAAGTTTGGCGCACACGCGCGCCCCCGCGGTTCTAAGGAGCGCGCGTCACAGCATCAGTGTGTTGTGTTCAGTGTGACTAAAGACAATGCTGCGGCTGCTCAACAGTGAAATGTGTGTTTCAACGTTTACCCATGTCGCCGTATAACATACCTGTACATATTAATACACCATCAGTAATAAGGTCTACAAAGTGAACTAACTCATCTTTTATCACCTGCTGCATCAGAAGAGGGGAACACAGCTCCTGGTTGTTGGTCTCTTTAAGGACGTCATGCCAGCGTGACTTATTCTCATGCCACGGGCACGATTTATGTTACGTAATACTTCTATTATAATCTGAGAGGAGGCGACTGTCCCCTCTCTCTCGTGCGGCGGCGGCAACGACTTCAACTGGCTTTAGCATCTGAAAAAAAATGGCGTACAATTTTGTTATTTTATTTAACGGAGGATGTGGCAAATGACAAAATATTCCGGCTGAAATACAGAGCTGATTCAGAACAGTGTGTTTACTGATAAATAATAAATGATGAGTGTTATCTTTGTTAATTCTCAGGCTGTGTGTTGTTAGTCAGCGGAGGCACCTTCGTCAAAGCAAACACTCTGATGCACGGTGCTCGTCTTACAGCAACTGCGGGGCATCTCTAATTCTGTCTCACGGCAGTTTGTCCATTTTCCTTTTAATAGCCGCCACCTCGCGTGCTGTTGCATCGCAGCCCCTGTGAAGTAACCGCTCCGCGCACGTGAGTTCATTCAGTCTCGCGGGGCTGAGCTGTGCGCCGCTGCGCCGCGGTCCTCCTCGGCTGGGTCCCGTCGGGGATCGTCTCTCAGCTTGACGGCGTGGAGGGCGTAGTTGATGGCCGCGCTGTTCGTCCAGCTCCAGGCCCCCGACGCCGGGTTGTACAACATTCCCTGGACGGACTGCACCGAGAAGCCATCTGATTAAAAAAAAGGATGAAGCGATCGGAAGAGGTCAGAGCAGCGACAAGGCACAAACGCTTTCCTTCCCTTTGGAATCTTTATCCGAAAATGTTCAACTCAAGAAATAGTGACAGAGCGGCTGGTTTCAGTGGCTGGTGACATCACTGAATGATGTTTTGAAAATTAGAGAAGAGATGGGACTGGACATAGATGATGACAAAGCTTCCAAAAATACATGGTGCATTAGATGTCAAAACGTCTGAACTAGTGCTCGTATGCAGCACGAGACAAGTACTCAGTCTCACTGCAGTGTCACATAGGTCACACGCTTGTGCTGTTTATGATTGATAAAGGAATGGGCTTTAACACGGCGTGTTGCTCTGTTCCCGCCCTCGTATGAGAAACGACGACGGACTCACTGGATTCCAGGAGGCGCTCCAGCTCCACTGGGCTGATGAACTTCTCCCAGTCGTGCGTCCCGCTGGGAACGATGCGCAGCAGCTGCTCGGCCACGACGATGCCCAGCGCGTAGGACAGGTTGGTCTTGTTAATGGTGGTGACGAAGAGTGAGCCGCCCGGCTGCGCACAGAGAGAAGACTGACAGCGTTAGGTTGTCAAGTAGGAATGTTTTCTTTTTATATTATTGCCTCAGTAAGAAAAATCCCTGCAGGTGTATTCTACACGTGCGAGGTGCATTGCTACCCTGAGGGTATTTATAGAGCGGATTTAGAGCTTTCAGTGGACAAGACCGGGACGTAACAAGGTTCAACCTCGGTCACGATTTAACAATTTCAACAGGAGGGGAGGGAGAGGGAGAGAATGGAAAGAGATGGGTAATAAAAGAGTCAGAGTGCAGCTCTTTTTCAATAAAAAGAAGGAGAACAATACAAGAAGTGTTCCCGCTCCAGTGCCCTGAAGCAAGACGCATTTTACTGCGTTTTTTTTAAGAGTAGAAATGAGCAGTTTGTGCCAGAGAGAGAAAGTCCAGTTGTTCCTAAGCCAAGTGCAGAGGCATTAAGAGAAGATTAGGCTGCTTTTTTGTCCCTCTTAAGTCTTAACACCCAACGCCCACAGACTGAGGAGACTGTGATCATCGGGCCTCAGTATTGAAACGCGGCCGTTCGCTGAAGCTTGCTGAATAAAAAAAACATCCAACGAAACCCTATTCCCAGCGATGCACGGCAGACGCAAAAACAAAAATCAGCATACGTACATTAGCGTTCGCTCAGATAAACGCGCAGACACGCACTCACTGTACTGATGCAGAAGTATCTGACATGAACCAACAGCTGGGAGGAAACACACAGACACACAGGACACACACCTTCAGCATGTGGCTGCAGCAGAAGGCGAATGTTTCCAGGTCGGCCAGATGCTCCACCACCTCTGACGCCACAATGGCGTCAAAATGTCCCGACCCCTCCTCCTCCTCCTCCTCCTCTGCCGAGAGCTCCTCTAAGGTGCAGGCCCGGTAGGACACCGAGTCACAGAGGTCCGGGTCATAGGACGCATGCAGCTGGGCGGTGTGGATGCTGTCGGACACCGGATCTATACCCAACACATGAGCCCCCAGACGACCCAGGGGCTGGGGAGGGGGGGAGAGGGAGGAGAAGTCACAACTGGATCTATTCGAGGGACATTTTCCAACAACATACATTAAAATACATTTGTTTCTGTGACGTTAAGCTGCTTGAATATTTCTAACTACATAAAACAAACTGCAGTGATTGTAAAACGTGCTCATCAGGAGCATCTTGTGCGTTGCTGGAAATAAAGAGCACTACTTTACAGAAATTACATTTTGTAGATAAGTGCAAACCACCAGAACCCTAATTATCTTCATACTTTAGTAAAGATTAATTGTGGTCTTTTGTACCACACTGTTAAGGAATATTTTAATTTAAGGTCTATTGAACAGAAAATCTCCAAATCCAACTAAGAACATCGCTTACACCTAATGCAAAAGGAATTAACATGTTACAGTGGAAATTAAACTAATGACACCGCTGGTGGGGGGTAACATGTTCTCACCAGACTTTACAGTTTACATTTAATCCACCGTTATTCATTTAACAGCGCGATGATGGACAGAAGAAACCTCCCAGCTGGTTTGATGTAACCAACAGTGCCCTCTTCTGGACACTCTGTAACAAAAACACATCACATGTGCTGAGAGCCGCACTCGCTTTGCCCAGGGGCCGATCTCCGTCCTCCCTGATGCCTTCTGATGGGACGACCCACAGTGACAAGACACCCGGAGACACAACCGCACTTTTAATCTTAGCGGACACGTTTTTTGGGGGGTTTGCGTGTGTGTGTGTCTGAATATGACAGCCCGGGTGACGGAGCCATATAAACACTGGAGCTGATTTTGTCTTCCCAAATCACAGAGCACAGCTGGTGTGTCCTCGGTTCAAACGAGGGCAGGGACGGGAGCTGCGTCCACAGCGCGCGGCGATCGACACTAACAAACAGATAAACAAGTGTAAACGACCCGACTGTCCGATTCCACCACACCGAGACCAGTCACATGAAAAAGGGGAACGAGAACTGGGCTGACGTTTGAATGTTTTCGGGGGGCGGGGGGGCACTGGTATGTATGTGGGCAGACTGGGTCTATAATGCAACGGAAGCAGAATCTCGTTCTATAACGGACGACAGTCTGATGGATTAAAAAAATGGGCCGAGTGTGACGTGAAAGGAGGCAATTGAAGCGATTGCGACTGGACAGATTGTGTAGGGGGCAGAGATATTTTTTGTCAACACGTCCCCTTGTTCCCACTGGGTCTGCGTCAAAACACACACACACACACACACACACACACACACACACACACACACACACACACACACACACACACACACACACACACACACACACACACACACACACACACACACACACACACACACACACACACACACACACACACACACACACACACACACGTTTTTACCTCTGAGAGCAGGCCTCCTCCACAGCCGACATCCAGTAGTCTGAGGCCTGCCAGCGGTTTCCCAGGATGCCGCGCTCCGTGCACATTCAGCAGATTGTCCCTGTGCAGGTAAACGAGCAGTAACAAACATTTCACATTACAAAACCCCCACATCTCCCTGCTGCGCTCCAACACACGGGCGGCCTTCACGTCGCGGTGACAGATAGTGTAATATGACGTGAAAAGCACTGAGTGGAAGACGTGTGCATTTGTTAAAAACATGCCCAGCCTGCATGTGCGGGAGGCGGGAGACCCCAAAGTATCTCCACAGTTTCCTTACACCTCTATCGCAACAACCCCCCTCCGTTGTTCTGTGAGCTACAGTGTCAGCCAGCTGACAACCACGTTTTATCCTCTGGCGACAGAGTCGGCTCTACCTTGCTCCTTCCTCCCCTCGCGCGCACGTCTCAGCCTCCGTCTGCCTCGGGGCAAAGAAACATGCAGAGCAGCCTCAGATCTGGGTACGAAGCATCGTCCTCATTAGGGCTCTGCCGCGGCGCAGGAGCACTCGTGCAAACGGTGATGGGAGCGAGATTAGATGTTTGCCGGCAGACGTCCACCTAACTAGCTCCTGACATCACCGCAGACGCACACGCACACACACACACACACACACACACACAAACACACACACAGTGACAAAGGCCTACACACTGAGTGGAACGGTGTCAGGCTACCTCCGCATGATAATCTGTTATTAGCATGACGGATAGAAATATTCCCACTTACTTAACTCTAGTAAACAAAAGACAAAAGAGATCTGTGAATTAAAAAAAATTAAAAGTTATCCTTTTCATTTGAAATTATGTTTGGCTTAAACAAAATAAAAAGCAATTGAAGCAAACGACTTTGGCTCATTGCTTTGGCTCAGTTTCCATGACCGAGTCTCAATGTGCAAAAAAACTAAACTAATCCTCTGAATTATAAATTCTTTCCTTTAAACACAAAGTGCGGTTCTCATGTACAAATCACAAAACCCTGAGGGGATTCTTATCACTGACTCAATGCAACATGTGTTTACATGGCATCACCCAGGAGATCCTAATTGTCAATTTCAGAAGTGGAGAGGAGATAGAAAGGAGCAAGGAATTTATTTATTTTCCACATGACTACCGTAAAAATGTTGCACGTAAATTGTGGTTTAGTACAAATAAAATGTACATTTGACTGAAATAGAGCTGCAACAGTTAATTAATCAATTGATTGCTAAATGAATCGCCAACTGTTTTCATAATCAATTAAATTCCGATTTCAGCTTCTTAAATATGAATATTTTCTAGTTTCTTTGCTCCTCTGTGACAGTAAACTGAATATCTTGGGATTTTGGAAACACGATCAACATTTTTCACAATTTTATGGAGCAAACAACTAATCGATTAATCGAGCAAATAATCAACAGATTAATCAATTATGAAAATAATCGTTAGTTGCAGCTCTGCACTCATTATTACCGATATTTAAAGAAATGTGGCACATTCATCAACCAAACCCTTTTCTTACCCGACATTATTTTAAATCCTCACTTTGCTGCACATTTTTCCTCAGTATCATTTGTATAATCTTAGGGGGAAAAGGCCATTTCATTTTCTTCACATCAGTCACTGATGATGATTTTAACCAAACAATGCTTAAAATGCAGCGAAAGACATACCGTATATGCAATATTATCTAACTTGATACAGATTCGTTTTAAGGTTGTTTTATGTGAAATTTTGAAGGCAATATGCAGAATTTGATGTTGAATTTTGCAAACTGAGACTCTGTTGGGCCGAAGCAAAGGAGGAAGCACGCCGCCACAGTGAGACTGCGAGAGGTAAAGGTGGCGCAGCAGCAACAGTAGCGGCCGCTGCTCCGTCTCGTTTAGACGCAGCCCCGAGGGGAAGAGCTGCATCCGGAGAATCAGCCACACTCAGACACACACTGGCACTGGATCTGTCATTCTGTCAGGACACACACACATCACCGCCAACAGCGGCAGCAACGAGGGGGGAAGGGGAGAGGCTCCAATGGGCTCTCGGCTAATGTAAGATCATCACGTGTGGGGCCCCCCCCGAGAGCAGATCTTATCAATCAAAACAGAGTCGCAGTCCACCCCCCCGAAAACCACTCGCATGCAGAGCAGTGCCGGCTGACAAATGTGCCGATGTGCGAAGGAATCCTGTCACTTCACGTTTCTGTCCCTGATGTTTGTTTTTTTTACCCTCGAACGCCACGAGGCCGCATCTGCTCCAGGTTACACTTTGACACAACTGCTCGACGCCTCTGCCCGTCAATCGCCGGTGTTGACACGGTGACTTGGGCAAAGACGCCTTTGCATCACATAACTATGACAAATACTGAAACATGAATTTTTGTGGTTCAGAAACACACACACCGTATAAAAGGCACCCTCAGGTCATTCATGGCGTGAAGAGCTGCAAACTCTCCCTGCTCATCCCACCACTTGCCGGCGAGTGACTGGAACCTCCTCACCTCGTCGGGGTCCACTGTGGTTTGGGAGGATGGCCGAGTACTGCGTAAAGAAAAAACAGGTCAGGCACGAATAAACACTGTCCACCGCTGGGGGAAAAAAAAAAGGGGGAGTCTGAGGCCTGCAGTGCTACAAAATCCTCCTCATTCAGTGTCAAATCAGAGAAACCATAGGAAATGATGGTGCACCACCGTCTCTAACTTTGATCACAGTTTGTCTGTATAATGTTTTTGTCCCGAAAATAAGGCCTGTAAAAATATTCATTTCCGATGTTTTTAAAATTAGTTTGGCCTTTGACATTTTTTTTTATGCCCATTAATAACCCTGCAAACGTGAGTTTGGACTGCGTGCCAATGGATTTTCCATTTTATTTTGGTGTTATGAACCCATTTTAGCGACCAGTTTCATATCAATCATTAGTCTTTCTACACATACAGTAATTGGCATGAGAAATAAGATACTGAGTATAAAACAAGGCATGGTTCACTAAGTGGACAAATCAGTACACTTCCCACACGTAGACTATATACTAACATGTACACTGTAAAATTACAAGTATAAACACATCCAACCTTTAATGTGGAAAGACATTAAGATTCTACCTCTGGAGCCGGAGGGGCTCATACAAGAGGTTTTATCAAAAATATTTAATTTGTATTGAGTATCCATGGCTTTACTGTCTTTTCCATAGTCCTTAATTCCTAAAATACACTAATTCAATGATCATGGAAAATATGCCTCCATTCCTTGTTTTTTGTACATAATATATTTATATAAATTAATCATATATACCTCATGTAGTTGCAAAAAAAAAATTATGACTGATATCTGCAAGACTGTGGGTTTGCGGTTTCCTAAATATCAACTTTTATTTGAGAGTTTTGCACTGAGGACATAAAACCCAAACATCATCTGCGAAAACCTTATTGATTTGACATGGAATGACTTTTGGATTCATTTAAGTGTATGAAACTGTTGAAGTACAAATACCAAACAGTTGCCGGGTTCAAGCATCTTCAATGTATGTGAGCGTCTGCGCAATTTGAAATTATGTTGTTGTTCACAGAAAACACTGTAAAAGAATCAAAGATGAATACAAGAATCAAGATATAAAGTAGCCATCTGTGCTTTTACATGACAACTGGATTCCTGTGATTATACTTCCACGGACACATCATCAACCACGTGCTTTGACCTTTTCACCCCTGGGTCGTGACGAGTCCCATGGCAACGCAGACGAGCCGGAGTATATGGAGGAGTTACCCGGTGTCACCGTGGACGACCTACCTGCTCTGACGGGGGGCGGCGCGACGCAGCAGCGCCCCCGCACACGCGCTCCTCCGCAGGCTCAACGCCCGCTGCGGACACCCCGCGGCCCGCCGGAGCCCGCCGCGAGCCGCCCCGCTCACGGGGGCCCGCGCGCGGCCCTGGAGCCCCGACGCGAAGCGGCCGAGCTTACTGGGTAACATGTCTCCGTCCTCCAGCCAGGCACAGTCAACTTCGACGTCAAAGGAAGTGGAAACCGTCGAGTGCTACGGCGTTTCCTGCTCGGCGAGAAACGACACGCACTTCAGTTCCGACCGGGCAGATAAGTCGCTGCTACCGGAAGGAAGGGAGGGAGGAAGGAAATCGCTAAATCACCCAAACACTGGATGAAAAAAATGATTATATGGCGATTTCTTTGTGTAATTAATTAAAATTAATTTTGAATTCCAATGTTAAATGTATCCATACGTAGTCATTTTTTTAAAACTTTCATAAATGCATTATGCTCCTCAATGTTCATCAATAATTCGCATGACCTCCATCACCTCTTTGGTAATTAACTGTTTACAAAGCGACACTGACTCACTAAACTCTTGTTTCAACCAGGTTAAAAGTCAAAAGCAACTGTTTTCATGCGTGTGACCTTTTTGACCTTCAAGTGATTTGTTCTTAATCATGTCGTCTATACAAGTGTGAACTGTTCTAAGCGCACAGAGCCACCGCTCTCCGTCCTGTGTTGATTTACAAATCAACAATTAGATAGATACTTTATTTATCCCAAGCTGGGAAATTTCGGAAAAAGTGTTGGGTAACATGTTTCCTGTTAACTGTGACATTCATAATCAAAGACACAGTGATGCAAAAACAAGGAACAAACCGTTTTATTGACATTTTACAACAATATTTTTTGTGGGGGAAAAAAAAACTTAATCCTGTTACTTGTTTAAAATTTTACAACTTAAGATTTTTTTTGGGGTCCATCCGAGTCCGATTAAGTTTTGTTTTTTTCATAATTATACAAGAAGAAAAATCCTACCATTCAAATTGTCTTGTTCTTCAGTCACACTTTTTAAAATAACAACATATTTACAAAGATGAACAAAAAAAAAAGAAAGAAGAAGAAGTGTGAGGAGAGGAGAGGAGAGGGGGGAGTGGAGTGGAGTGGGGGATGTCACCTACACAACTGCCTCTATAATGAGACAAGCCTGTTTCAACTCATGGAATTTAAAAATGGTACGTGCACAGGTCAGGAGGTTAACAGTGCTCCTCAGCGTCTGCTATGACGGGAGGGGGACGCTGACCTGTAAGAGAGGCGCGGACACAACATTAATGCACTGTATCGAGTACAACTCACCCACACCCACACACACACACACACACACACACACACACACACACTATAAAAACACAAGACATGCAGCAGACATACTGCCAAAGTACGAGATACTGTAGATAATCTCCATAAAAAACATCCTGCAGACTCTAGTAAAGCACGTCTACCCTGTGCAGTGTTCGTTCGGTTCACTTGGACCTTACTAAAACTTTATTTAAGTTTTCCCCCTGCTCTTCACTGGTCAGGAGACAGTTACACATTTAAACAAGGTGCTAAGAAAATATATATACACGTCTGTGTTCTACCAAGGCTACAGAAGGCAATATGGAGACCTAATGGAACTGTTAGAAATTCATTAAAGGCCTATTTGGATTTGATAGAATATAAAAAAACACCATCATCATGTACTCTTTATTGCGTCAGACGCCACCATTTTAAAATAAATATTCAAGCCAAGTTTTCCTTCTTAGTTACTGGAACTCTTATCGATTAATTATGAATCCAGAGAAATCACAACGAGACATGAGACAATGAGAACATACATAATAGGAAAGAGAGAGAATAAAAACGAATACTACCTTGATCGCGACTTAGACTTGTGTTTGCGGCTTGCCTTCTTACCAGACTTGTGAGATTTTTCCGTCGACCGCGAGCGACTACGTTTGGATTTCTTAGATTTCTTTTCCTTGCTAACCTCGGGGGTGGGGGACCTGCTCGAGTCTGAGTCTGAGCGCCTCTTGCTAGCTTTGGCGGAGCCCTTCTTGCTGGCTTTGCTATCCTGCCGCGAGTGTCTGTCACCCTGAGCGTCCGTGAACGAGTCGCTCTCTCTCCGCTTCTTCGATTTGCCGTTCTCCTCTGCAACCACAGAGCTTCCCTTTTCCTTCTCCTTGGCCTTTGGTTTTTCTTTCTTTTTATCTGACTCTCTCTCCCTGTCCTTGTCTTTCTTTTTCTTATCCTTCTCGTGGCTGCGGCTCCTGTCTCTCCTCCTCTCTCTGTCTTTGCTAGAGGCCTTCTGCTTGTGTTTGCTGCTGCGACTGTGACTGCTGTCCCTGCGCTCTCTGCTCCTCTTCCTCTCCTTATCCCTGTCCTTCTCCCTCTCCCTGTCTCTGCTGCGACTGCGGCTCTCTCTGGCCCTGGCTCTGCCCCGGTCTCTCTCCCTGGATCTGGATCTGCTCCTGTGACTCCTGCGCTCCCTGGACTCACTGCGCTCTTTCTTGTGGCGGCCGGACCGGTCGGCGCTGCTCCTCCTCCTGTCCCTGACCTTCTCGCTACGCTCGCTGCGACGCCTGTGGGAGCTGTGGCTGCGGCTGCGCTTGCGACCCTTGCGCGACGAAGAGCGACTACGCCTCCTCTTCCTGCGCGGGGAGGAGGATCGAGAGGAGCTTCGGGAAGACGCTGAAGAAGAGGAGGACGATGAAGAAGAACGACTGCTGCTGTGGCTGGAGGTGGAGAAAGAGCTGCTGCTGTGACCGTTGGCTGGGGAGTCGCTGCCACCTCGCCCCAATCGCTCCTTCCCTCTGCCCGAGTGCCTGCTTTCACTACCTTCCTTTTCACTACGGGATCTACGCCTCTCTACCATGGGCTCCGCCTCCCTCTCTTTTACTTCCTGTTTGTGTGGATTCTCTGCCTGGCCCTCATCATGTTCCCCCTTTTCTCTGATCAATCTTTCCTTCGCCATCTCTTCTGCAGAAACAAACAAACAAAGACGCAGATGAAAGACAAACCAGGAAATATCAGGCGCTGTTACATTTCAGCTCTAGTTTGAGACTTTTAACTGGTTGTCACAATGTAATTTTTACAACTTTATTCCAGACAAGTCTCAACATCTTGAATTGTTGTTGGATTATTAATCCAACCTGTATGGAAACAGAGAGAGCAAATTCGCTACACGAGTAAAAAACAAAAAACATACGTTTATTTTGGATCAGTGTACATCTGCACATCTGCTTTCAGATTCTAAGATTTTGAGGAATTAAGAGTCAAGCTATGTCGTGTCCTTGACACCGACATCGAGTCTTACCACGTGCAAGCAGAGCCGCCTCCTGCGCTTGTTTTTCCTGCAGCTGCTGCGTTTCCCGTTCCTTGCGGCGGAAGGCGTCCTGCTTCTCGCGGATGCGGTGGTGCAGCTCCTCCTCGTCCGTGTCGGAGGACTCAGACCCTCGCACGCTGCGGTCGTCCTCTGCCTCGCTCTCGTCGGAACCATAGTCACCAAGCCCGCCTGCCACAACAGAGCCCCCGGGACATTGAGTGTTGGAAAGGACCGAGATCCAATTCTCACAAATCAGGTTCCAACTTATGAAACCCCCCTCATTGGCCACCCTTCACACTCCCACACTCCCAATGAAAGGCACTTTACCCTGTGTTAATATTCCCCTTACAGACAAGCTAATACAGACATATAACCTTTAGATTACAATATTAATATGAATGCTTTGTTTTTCAGTGCATGCTTCTACCACCAAAGTGCAAAACTAAACCCAAACCAATCGCTACTTTTGACTTAATGAATCTGTATCTTGTGTTAAAAACCTTTTCTCAGGCTGCTACCAACATCGCCCCATGAATTGTAAGATTTTAAACTATTTTTCCTTCCCCCCTCCCCCCTCCTCCCCCCCGGTGACAGAAAAAGGGATACTCACTGAGACCAGTCAGAGAAGCCAGTGCACTTGACTGTGCCAGCTGTTTTGCAGGAGCTTTGATTCACATCAACAACAGGAACAACATGTTAAAAACACATACTGCCATTTTCTCAAAGGCACGAGAGTCGCTAGGGGAGGCGGCCACTGAAAACGCACTATTCACAAGAGCTGCCGTTGGTCACAAGAGACAGGAGAAAAAAAGAAAACAAAAAAAAAAAGAAAACAAAAAAAAATGGAGAGAAGAGAGAGGGTTAACAAACACACTTCTGTCACAATCCAGGGAAAGAACCAATCTGTACTAATGCACAGGCACTTGAATGGAGGAAGTCACTGGTGTCTATCGGCGGCTGCTGGTCAGAGTCAATGCTGAGACTTTATTCAGTCACAGTGTCTCGTCAGTTGCACCTTCAACACCCTGATGATGAAGACGCTTTCAAATACTGTTTGTGTGGGAAACACTGCTCTGCTCTCTCTCTCTCCATCTGATGCATTAGCAGAGTGGTTGGAAATGCATTTCAGACAGCAGACTCCCAATGTTTGCTGCTCACGCACCCCCAGTTTACAGGGGGTGTAACTGGAGTCTGATTTAGAGATGGTATAATCGATTCTCTTTAAAATAAAAAAAAACTATGTCTTGGTGACAAGGTATAGATGATGCATAAACTGCGAAAGACAAGAGCAGACCTCGAGTGGCTTTCCGGTGAGTCTCTTTGGCCATGTGCTGGATCTCTTCGTTGGTGACCTCGAGGAGGATCTCTGTCAGGAGCGTTTTTGTGATGATCATCTTAGAACAGAGAGAAAAAAAACTTGTTGGATCAACTACAACAGTGCACGTGTGAAAAGGGGTTAGCTAAACTTTAAAAAACTGACCAGCTGAAATTCCTTTTCCTCATCGGTCATCTCAGGTTCACTGTCTTCTGCAGGGGGCGGCGGGCTCTGGCCAGAAAACTCCTTCTTTGCGGAGGTGTTCTCCTCTTCCTCATTATCGTCATTCCCCTCGTCATCGCTGTCCTGATGCAGGAAAAAACCAGAGACCCGAGTTTCAATCAACAAAAACGTCATAATTTCTAAACACAATTATTGCTAAAGCTCCGACACACGTTCTGCAGTGGAGACCAGAAGCGCATTGCTTACAAATTTACTCTTGCGAGGCACTCGCGGCCCGTCGCCCTCCTTATCCGCCTCGTGCTCTTTGCTGTCGTCCTTTGCCATTTCGGCACGCTCCTTCTCCATCCGCTCTCGCTCCAGCTTCTTCTGCTTCTCCCTGTCCATCTTTTCGAGGCCCTCGCGGATCCAGGCAGGTAGAGTGCGCCTTTTTACGGCGTCTGAAGGTGGAGTCCAAGGTTAAAAAAGAAAAGAAAAAGGGGTTATCAACACATTTTCAAAATGTGACAACTCTATTTTTACATTCTTGTTTACAGTTTGTAAAATTACCTATGTTCATTTTTTTTACAAGTACAGTTATAAAAGTTCAACATTTTCTATAGAGTTGCAACGATTATAAGAGTTAATCAGACAATAATTGTCCTGCTTGATCAATTAATAATATAGTTTATTTAAGGTCAAATGTTTAGTATCTTATGAAATTGCTCATATCCGAAGATGTTCAATTTAATATCACGAGACAAACACGGGCAACGGAAAATAGGGCGCAGGGTAATATTTGCAAACATTACCAATATTAATTTACTGTCAATTTACTAAATGGTTATTCAATTAATGTTATAACAGTTTTATGATGTGAAAGACATGGGGAGATATCGCTGCATTTAATCATCAGTTAAATGTTTTAAAAGGTGCAAACAGGAGAGGTTGTTGATGAAGCATAAAAAAGGAAATTTGTTGTTAAGAGTATCTGATAAAAACAAAAGTAGTACTCAGAAATAATAATAGCAATCTTGTACTAAATATAGGATCATCATTTTATGTTGCCCATAAAATGAGGTGGAATTATCCTCTTTGAAGTGTAGCACACTAACAGTAAAATAGATTTATGAGCAGTCTTTCAGATGATGATCAAGACATGATTGTTGCTGGTTAGTTGAGTGAAAACACTCACCAAGTGTAGCCGGGGTCTCCTGTTTGACGGGGAGCTGGATGGGGGATCTGGGCCGCTCTCTGAACCCGGGTGGTCTGGGATCTCGTCTGTTCTGAGGGGGACCCTGCCAGTACGGAGGATTGAAGCCCGTGGGTGTGGGGGCGAAGGACGAGGCGGCTCCGTGCTGGGGAGAGAGACAGCACAAGTTGAAAATTAAAACAACTTTATTACACAGAAGGTTCTCAGTGAATGCCATCAAGTGGCTGTTGTCTTTCCCCAGATTATAGCTGACATTCATCCCATCATTCCTAACTGTGCTAGAAATCTGTTTTGGTTTTATTTAAAGAAAAAAAAAATCAGCTGATAAAATAATACCAAACCATGCTGGATCCTCAACAAGCCAACACTTTCCTCTGCACCGGTTCAAGAAAGCAACGACTGATACACCTAGATGCTGGGACCCCGGCACAGTTTCTACGGATTGCTCCTTCCCGTGTTACTCGGTTGTCACACTAAAACCCAAACGCTTCAACAGTTTCTACCGTAGCATCTGCATACCTGATAATCAAACTGGTTCATGGCCATGGGGGCCATGGCGTAGCTGTCGGGCTGTGCCCCATACCCATGGCTGTTCTGGGGGTAAACCCCGTGGTGGGCCTCAGAGTTGAAGTCCACGCTGTCCTGGCTGTTGCTGTCCTCGCTTGGGTTCACCACGTCCATGGGCCCTGACCCTGGGGGGATCCAGGCCTGGTCAGGGGGTGGAGGAGGCGGAGGGGGAGGAGGGGGAGGGGGCTGTCCATGCATTCCCCATTCTGTTGAAGATGCACAAGGATTAAACAGTGAATAAGAGCCAATACAGTATGAATACATTTGTCTAACAACAAAGGGAACTTCTTCTTCTTAACAACAGGGTAACATACCACCAAGAGAGACTTTTGTTTCAGATGTTTCATTTATACTTACACTTAAAAGGTCACAAGCATGTCTAGAACCTTTTTTATCGGCTAATCCTCAACAAATATTGTTTTTTTTAAATACCAAGCGGAAGCTGGGATCGAACGAACGACTTTACATCCTGAGCCAAAACCACCCAAGACAAATGATGTTACTGGCTACTAGATGTACATTTACGTCAGTTTGGATCTGCCAATGAAAATAGAACTGTGGTCTATAATTTGCACCCTACACAATTTCATATTCAAGTAAACAACAGTGTTGCTCACTCGCTTTCCAGATAAAATTGTGCACCTGACATCCAGCTGTAGTCGGTAGTGACTGCACTTCCATCATACAAACAATATGTGGAGTTGCACAGATTCAGAAAATGCAAAATGCCGCACTGGATGACAGATGTTGTGACGGGACATCATAAGGGCTTGAAACGCAAAAGAATAGATTAGAGAGATAAGTGAGAAAGTGAAATAACCCAGCTGAGGTTTATAACTGCGGTACTACCTGGCTGCCACATTCTGCCAAACGCCGGATCACCCTGGAAGGAACCGCGGTTGCTTTGTCCGACGGGCTCCAGACTGGGGATATCCTGCCCGTTGGGTTGAATGTTCTGCTGCTGCTGCTGCGGCGGCGGCAGCGGTGGTGGTGGTGGCTGCTGCTGCTGCTGCGGCTCTGGTCCCGTCGACTCCTTCTGGGCTATCCATGCCTGAGCCAGAGCAGCCCAGTCCACTTGACCTGCACGGAGACAAACAGAACAGATGTGAACCGATACACATTTAAAGGGGTCTGGTTAAAGCCTTAATGTCAATGCTTTTGTTGCACAGAAGACCACCTCTTTTTAAAGGTGCATGTGCATCACCCACTGACCTGGATCCTGCTGGTGCTGGAACGACTGCATCCACTGCTGCTGGCTCAGAGGCCACTGCGGCCAGGGCTGTCCTCCCTGGTCCCACATCACTCTGCCCGGGATTCACACCTGCAATGCCCCGAGGCCCAGCATATATTCAGATTTAGACTAGCACGCCTTTTTGCTGACAGCAACAACAGCAGTACATACATATATATACGCGTCTGGGGCCGGCGTTAGCTTCCGGTTACAATGCTAAAGTTACCTAGCTGCTCGGCTAGCTGGACGTTAGCAAGTCCGTTCAAGCCGGAGAGCATTCCCCCTTTCTGTCATAATGCAAACACAACCAACGTGCAGATGTCTCGTAGTATTTCTGACATCACTCATGCAGGATATATGAATTGACTCTGGGTGGTGAAACCCCCCTCAACCCTCCTAAAACTGCCTCTGGTCGTACGTTGCAGTGCAAGCTAACCGAAGCTAACATGAGCTAGCGGCTAGCCAAGATTTCTTTTTTTTTAAAGGAAAACTAGCGGTAGCGGCATCTTTCCGAAAATGCGTCTTTTGCGTTTCGTTAACACTCCGCGCCGATGGGAAGTAGTGAGGGGGAAACTTGTATCCGCACTGGGTTCTTTGGAGTAACACGATCCCCACCTTTTTTTCCAGACAGTTTGTTTCTCTCCCGGCGCTGCGACTTGAAATCAAAATGGCGGCTCTGGAGAAGACCTGCTGCTGCCCAGAGGAAGTGAAGGCAACCTGCTGCTGCTGCTGCCTTCAAAGACGGTCTGGATTTTTCTTATTTGTCCCTTATAATACTAGTAATACTTTTATTCATATAGCACCTTTCAGAAGCAGCTTCGCGAAGGGCTTTCACAAAAACATACAAATCACACAGACAATTAAATCAGCATTCCAACAATAATTACGGTTTTCAGGTCACATGTCTGTATTAAAAAAAGACGACGCCACATAAAAGCAGGTCTGTAGAAATAATAATAATAATGATAATTTTATTTATATAGCACCTTTCAGAAGTAGCTTCACAAAGTGCTTTCACAAAAACATACAAATCACAGACAATTCAAATAAGATAAGATGAGATATACCTTTATTCGTCCCACAATGGGGAAATTTGGACATTACAGCAGCAAAGTGGACATAAGAATATAGATTTGGACATTACAGCAGCAAAGTGGACAGAAGAATATAGATTTGGACATTACAGCAGCAAAGTGGACAGAAGAATATAGGAAGATATTTTAAAAAGCAATAGGTATGTACTAAATATAACAGAAAATATAAAAAAGATATATAAATACTATATACAGATGAAAATCATCATTCCAACAATAATACGGTTGTCAGGTCACATATCTGTATAAAAAAAGATGTAAAAACGCAATATAAAAACACAAATCACATAAAAGCAAGTCTATAGAAATGGGTTTTTAAAAGTGATTTGGCACAGACTCTGCCGGTCTTATCTCCTCAGGCATACTGCCACATTTCATGCAAGTGCATTTAACTGCAAATACTTTAGGATTTTCAGATTAGATTAAACTTTATTTTCATTGCACAGAGTACAGGTACTGGGAGAGTGAAGTGCAATTAGTATCTGACCAGAAGTGCAAAAAAAAAAGTGCTGTAAAGTGCAGAGTATGTACATGAATAGTAATATATGAATAGGATATGTGCAGAATGAACATTATCTACATGTATGAATACACTAAAGTAGTTGAATATAGTATGGAGAATAGTATAAAGGAGCACAGTAAATACACTTTGGACAGATATGTACAGTATAGACAGTAGGAATAATGTGAATATAGTATAGTTGAGGTGTATACAGTAATATCAAAATGAGTACACTGTAAGTGAAGTAAAAATTTTGATGTAATAGTTTACTTGTGATGGAGTATTTTTTACATGGTAGTAAGTAAAATTTGTGGTGTTTCCTCCACCGCTCTAATATCAACTGAAAGATTCAAACAACTTTTTAACTTCAGAGCCTCGACAAAAGATAAAAGCCACAAAAATTAAAAAAAACAGACGTCACTCTCAAAATTCCTTAACATGTCAATTTATATTTCTTTGGATAATAGCAAAGAAAAAATGCAGTTCATCACATTTCCACAAAGTCATCACTTCAGGGACTTCAGGGCCCATGAGAGTCTGGTGATCCCGTCTTGCCATTCGGTAATCGAGCCATCTAACCTACCACGTGCAGGTACTTCTCAAAGCACAAACACTGTACGTCTCTGTGGGTAGAGGCGTACAGTAGCACAGCTGCCACGTATACTGTGAGCACGCCGAATGAAATCTTCAGTGGCAAGGTTGTAACACAGAAGCATTTCTTCAAAGCCGGGCCGATAAGTGTGATCTGTGTCAAATGATTGAGCCTGTGTAAAACCTGTCTGAAATATATTTAACGAGGGTAACGTGCAGGTGTTGCTCAGCGCTCCGTCATGTGCTGCAGGATCGGTTTTGTCGACATGATATGTAGTGTGAAGAGCAGGGCCTGAGGCATGTGCCAGTGTGTGGATGTTTCTTTACAGTGTTTGCGTGTTAATGCATGTGTGTATGTGGTTTGTTGTCAGGAAATAGGTGAGAGTGACAGTGACACTGGTGCACAAATGGCGAGAGCAGGATAATTTAACCCCCCGCCGCTGGTGGAGGAGCGTTCCAGCACCACCTTATTAGTTTCTTACAACCGACTCACACAGGGGGGGAGGGGGTGCTTTTCATTAAATGAGATTAATCAAAGCTAATGCTTCAACAGCATGTCCTAGAGCCAAAAGCCATCCCCCCTCCACACACACACACACACGCCCCAGAGCCACACTTTAAAAATAGACAAATACATTTCAGAAAAGATTTGATCTCCTTGTTGGTGGCGGCCTGACAACCTGCTTTAACGCTCCGGCAGCACGACTGGGGATGTCACAAGCGTGTGGGGGAACGAGAGGCAACGTGCGAGGCGATGGTGTTGGACGTTGCCCTTTTCCCGATTCGACACCCACCTCCCTCTTCACCAGCTCGCGACATGTTCTGAAGCAGTGCTGCTCTGCACCCGTCAGGGCTGATCACGGGCGCGGACGGGCTGAGCGCGGCACCCTGGGATCGGCGCCGACAGCCGAGAGCGACGGTGGACAACGTTTCGCTTCGAGTAAAAACAACAGCGTGACATCAACTCCAAAGCCCCCGCCCCCGCCCCCCCCACCAAAAAAACAACAATCAGCTGTGATCTCTTGTCTACGAAGAGAGGCAAAAAGATTAAGAGAGACAAGTCCAGCGAAATATTCAGTTCATAAATTAGATTTATTTTTGATACAGTATGTCGTTCTACTCGGTCCAAATGTTTGTTATTTCCAAAGCTGAAATTAAATGTGATTTTTCTGGAAACGAAAGTCCGTCTAAAGGAAAAATACCAACCCTGAAGCACCATGATTTTGTTCTGTTACTAGTATGTACAATTACATTTACTCATTATTATTTTTTAGCTTACAGTAAGTTACACTGTACATTAATATGCCACACATGCCTCTTTGTATTAAACTCTGCATGTGTTTTTCTTCTCCCCGTGCACAGGTTTCTTAAACCTGAAGCCCAGACACGGATTTGTCCTCGTTTCAAAATGAAAACAAATAAACATCTCGACTCTGATGCACACGTTTTTTTTTGTTTTTTTTAAAACCTTTCCCCCTTCCACTGTTTTGGCAAAAATGTCCAACAAGACACAACAAAACGTTTTTTCATCTAAAATATTTTCATAGAAAAAGACAAACAGTTCATGATGTGACAGACATTTCAAGAATAGTCATACATTCATTAGAACATCAACCCATGCACGTGACAAGCAAAGATGTTTTTTTTTCTTGCACGGGTTTGAAGCCTTGAAGTTTTGTTTTGTTTTTTTTCCTTTTTGCTCCACCTTGTTGGTGGTATTAGGGAATTTTAAAAAAGGATTACAGCGTTGCAGTACTGACTCTCTGTCAGGCTTCTTAATGAGTTTACCGGAGGGCTGAAATGCAATGGAAGGCAAACAAGGTGCTTTGTTGAGCTGATGAGCATCGAGTTTTGTTTGTTTTCTGCAGCGATGTCAAACAACAGTCGTCCAGATACTGATAGAGAGAACAAATAGTTAAAGAAACTGTGTGTGAAGTAAACGCCTCGTGTGTTTGGTTTGGATTTTTTTCCCGCTCTGACGTGCAGCCACAAAAGTCATCTTTGGCAAAATGTTACTGACTGATAGTCTGACATTCATACGTTCTGATGTGAAGAAGAAGATGATAAAAGTATAGGCTGTAAAATAACAGGTTGTGCGTCCTCTTTGAAAGGTGCCGTGTCCAGCCATGTCCATCGTGTAAACCAATGTACGATGTGATTAACTTGTTTTTTTTTATTCATTGTCGTCATGAACAAACAGGGCCACGACAGAGGCGATCATCACTAGTGCGCTACACAACACTGCTGGTAATGTTTGCACTCCATTTTCTCAGATGTATGAACGTAGTCACATAACCTCCGTCATCGCTGATAAGACTCATGCTCCGACATCTTTAGTGGAAAGGACAAACGTGTCTGAAAACATTGTTCTGCTGCCGTTTCTTACCAGACAACCATCAGGCCCGTTTGTCGGAGTCAGTGCCACACAAGTGTGAAAACTTGTTGTGTGGAGCGCTGACACAGGAGCCAGGATTTATTAAACTGCTCCTGAGTTTCTTATGCTAACCACGCCAACAACGCTAGTTTATTTCTGTAGTCGTGTACCGATTAGAAAAATGCCGCACACAGCACCTTTAGACTACATTCTCTCCTGTCTCTCACTCACCCGACATCACTCACCCACACGCTATTGACATCAACTAGTCAGTGCTGAGCACAGTTGAGCATGCAACACCTCCGCTTTGTCTCCTGTTAGTTGCTGTCGCAAAACTCCTCCATGCAGTTCATATCTCAGGCACGTGATCGTGACGATAAATTCGGAACAGCTCGGGTTCAATAACCCTTTTTTTTTTCTTTCACCCATCTTTTTTTTTTTTGAAGTGTAATTTAGAAATATGAATGAAAAACAGAGACTCTATCAAAGAAGGAAACAATAACTTCAACATCTGTTTGCTAATCTTTTCAAAGATCTAAGATATTTAAAAGGGCCCATTTCTGATTTAGATTTTAAAAGTTTGTATTACGACTGGTGAGTGTAGAGTGAAGCCGTTCCCTTTTCTTCCCCTTCACCCACTCACAGGTGCAGTAAGAGGAGTTTCTGTATAGGCTGTACCGAAAAAAGAAGGAAAAAAAATCAGATTTCTGTGGAAAAGCTGCTTTCGTCCGGTCACGTTACAGCATTTCCTCGTAAAAGAGCAGGTATGCCTGAGAGTTGAGTACCCTTGACTCCGGTACTGTCTGAACGGTGGTATCGCTGACGTACACCCACTGGCCCTGGGAGCTGCCACTGGCCTCCCTCGCACCTGAAAGACAAGACACACACTTGAGGGTCAATATCATGGGGCACAAAGCTTCAATAGAGATGTGGGCACGTATTTGGCATTGTGGTTGTCTCGATGTCATTCAAATATATGTTGATAAAAAAATAAAATAAAATAAACCCAGGCAAACCTTACCAATGTTCTCCGTGTGTGTGTGTGTGTGTGTGTGTGTGTGTGTGTGTGTGTGTGTGTGTGTGTTTTTGGTGGACTGGCAGGGAGCAGTAAGCAGCGAAAGAACTTTCTGCAGTTTTTTTTCCTTCCGTTTTGTTCTGTTTGTGGGTATAAATCTCATCATCACTTAATCAACCTGGGAAATATTTAATCTGGTTGACGTAATATTCCTAAGAAAACATGAAAAAGGTGAGGAGAACTGAGAAAACAAATGACATCATTAATAGCGTAGATGCTGCAGTAGGGCAGATACTGCACCACATGACTGCAGCCTGTCAGCAGTCATTATAACATGGGTGAACCTCCTGTCATCACCAACTAATGGCTCAAATTATAATGTGTCAAGTCTTGCAGTAGCTTGTTAGTATCAAGGATTAATGCTTCCTTGGTTTTGACAACTAGCACTACTCTGTACATCTGGACGAGAGAAAGAAGAGAAAAAAGAAGAAAACGACATGGATGTATTAAACACCTTTAAGCCTTTTAGAAGTGAGGCCCCTTGCGCAACTGCTGACCTCTTTCATCAACTTTGCACAAACACACAGATGCAAATAAACAAATAAACGGTGTTAAAAAGAGCGGAGGAGAGCCGAACCCCTGACCTGCCAGGTTCCTGTGGTGCTGGTCCGTTTTCCTCTGGGAGGAGCGCACTTTCACATATGCAGTGTAGTGGCCCCCCCTCATCGAGCCACTGTGTTCGACAATCCCGTACAAACTGTAGAGGACGCGCTCGTCAGCCGCCAGGTTCTAACAGAAATGAGACAGAGAAAAAAAGATGAGTAAAGAGAGTAGTTTCCAGGAACAGTATCAACCAAGGCCCTTCACCATAAACTGGAAGAGCAGAAACCTTCAGCAGGGTAAAGATGAAATAGTGGTAAATGTAGGAGAGAGTTTTAAAAAACCCTTTTGACGTGGAAGAGATTCATTCACTTTGAAGGCAAAAAGGAATATTTTTGACTTGTGAATTAGTTGCTTAATACCTTGCAGGACGCCGAGCAGAACGGAGCCAGATCCAGGATCAGAGGGAAGTCGACATGGCGGTTCACCTTTCGTAGATTCATCCCTGCCTTCAAATACAAAACAAGAAACGTGCATGTAAAAAAAACAAACACCTACTGTTGCAACATTTGAATATCTAAAATGGAGATTGGCAAAAGAGCCGCGTGTGGCTGCCAACCTGGTGGAAGCGTTTAAGATGCAACGTGATGACTGGAGGCAGCGAGGATATCAGCATTTGCTTCCTGGCGCTGGTGTACATCTTCTCCACCTTCTTATCTATGCAAACGAGACAAAACACACAGACATGTCAAATTATGAACTGATAAAAAAACCCATTTGTTTGTTTGTTTTGTTCACACAATCAAAAAAGTCATGAATCTCTCGATGCATGAAAATCAAAAAGAAGGATTCTGGGTGAATTATCCCTTTATTATTTTCCTATAGCAAATGTGATGTATTAATCAGATGTGCCGTATATCTGGTAATAATCTGGACTGGTTCTTCATTCCCATAGCTCTTTGCACAGGGGTTCCAGATGTTTGGTCTTACCAGCCAAGCTGCTCTTCCGCAGCTGTTTCTGACGGCGCTCGGTGCAGCTCTCGCACAGCAGCTTGTTGTTGCCCATCAGCAGCTCGACGGAGGTGAACTGGTGCAGGCAGGACTGGATGGAGCACTCCTTGGAGCTGGGGGTGTAGCTCTGGGACAGCGCCTGGAAGGCTCCCTGGTGGTGGTGGTGGTGGTGGTGCTGGTGATGGTGGAGGTTGTCTCGCGTCTGTGCTTCTCCCTGCTCCTCCGGAGAACAGTGCGTGGAGGGTGAGTCGTCCCCGGGACCGAAGCTCAGGTTGACTTTGGACACCGCGGTAACTAGCTGTTCCACGGCGCCACCTTGCCTCGCGGAGGCTGATGATGATGATGATGATGATGGGGGGGAGGAGGCAGGGACCGGCGTAGAGGACGGAGTGAGGGTGGAAGTGGACGACGGGGACACGTGGCCATGCCCGTGGCTGGCGGAGAAGGTGCGTGGGGCCCATTCGCTCTCTGAGGCCTCGCTGTCAGCGTCATTACTGCTGTCCTGAGCACCCGAGTCTCTCTCACTGCCATCTGACAGGCTGCCGGCAGTGGCCATCTTGCAAACAGTGACCCCCCGAGCCGATCCACCGGCCACCCCCTCCTCCTCCGGTCGCTCGGCACCACAGCTGGCTCCCTTCTCCTCCGCGGAGATCGAAGCCCTCCTGCCCTGTGGCTTCTGGGGAATGGAGAACACAAACATTAGCCCCTTTCAGAGATGCAGACTCCGCCAATTTTACCTGTTGGCATCACGTTTAAAAAAAAGATTCATTGATTTTCTTTAGCCAACTGCTGGCACGAGACTTTTGAAATAGTCTTTTGGCACAGCTCAAATGTTGTATAACAGCTCTCACACTGCCAGTAAAGGCATGCAAAAGATTCTCACATTCTTGGGTATGACTTTTATCCACAAGGCATTAGGAAGGGATGCTTTAAATTCTGTGCCTTACAGTTATTCACTTGAAAGCAGCACACTTGAGCTAGAGCCTACCACGAGTACCACTAGAGATGTTTGGAAACTGACACCGGCATGAAGAATGTGCTCGCTCAGCAAGAATATAAACACCAAAGATATAAAAAGATCAGCTCGGTAAAACTTTGCAGTAAACAGTTGCCCTTCTTGTTAATCAGGTGAAGTATATGCTATGTTTCTCTGCAGTACAAGTCGACATGGAGATGAATGTGAAATGCTTCAGAGGTCAAATATCGAATAACAAACGAGCAGGACAGTGACAGTTACCGTACCTGTCCACTCAGCTTCCTGGTGTTCCGGTTGACGGAGTGCCCTGCTGCAGAAAGAACCTGGTCAGCGTGGGCCGAGTTGGTGTCCTGCTCTCTGCTGCCCTTGCCCAGCCGGCCAGTGTTGCATGGTTTTGACATCTGACCCCAACGCCAACAACAAAAAAAACATCATCAGTGAAAAAATAACAAACAGCAAGGAACCAATTCAGTGAATATAAAAAGGAGGCACGCAAACAAATGTAAATTCTAATATCAACTTATTACTACTCTCTACTTATTACCTTACAGATTTTGCATCAACGTTTTATCCTCTACAACATAATTTCCACTGATTTTCTGAAGAACAGTTGCGGCAACTCACCCTCTCCTCTATGATGGGTAGCGAGATGTCAATGAAAGCCTCCTTCACAGTGGAGATCTGAAAGAGAAATCCCGTGTACTGTAAGTTACCGTCACCATTCAACGCATTTATCATCTTCACTCGTTGGCAAAAAGCATAGGCAGCTTCTGGTGCACATTCTCAACAGGTCTAAGAGGAGGTGAGGGAAGCAGCAGCTGTTTCTCTGCTTTAGCTCTCCAGCTCCACACCTGGTGCTCTCCACCTTCAAGGATATTCTAGTTTGCATAATGGCGCTCGCTTTGTTAACAAACCCAGAGCTCCAGCGTTTCATTGAAACCGCCTGCTGCAAACAGTTGGTGTTCGAGCTGGTCCTTGAAGTGCCTGTTTTTCTCCTTCCCGCCCCTTCTGTTGATTTCTGTTTCCTCTGACTTGTTTTTAAAGTTGTTTTTTTCTGCTCTGTATCAATGTGAGGAATGACAACTTAATGTTGGTCAACTCCACTCCAGGTTAGCAACAAATATATGCCAATGCATATTACACAGCACGTACGCACGCACCATACAGGGAAAAACTGAAATTGTCGACTCCACTATGCTTCATGCTTCACGTGTTCCATTGACGCCAGTACTGACTTTTTCAAATCCTTTGCTATGATTCTCCCACACACACACGCGCACGCACGCACGCACGCACACACGCACACACGCACACACACACACACACTTACATGCTCACACTCTTCACACATAATTGTGTTGGTCAGCTCGCCCACAAAAATTTGGTCGACAAAGTTCATCTTCACACCTTCCTTCCCGTATGCTGGTGGAAAAGAAAAGACATAATTTTGGATTTATAATGAGCGTGAACAAAGTTCAAATACAAACAATATTTTTGGGGATTTTACCTTAGAATCCTATGATCTATAAACCCAAGAATGAAGAAGAATTCACAGACTAAAAGGTTGCAGATGTAGACAATTTGAAGAAAAAAATGTCATCACATTCATTGTCCAAATCAATGGTCTTAATTCTTAAGGAAGAACAAAGGCCAGTGACTCTTAACTATACACACCGATTCCCTTGATAATTTAGGTTAAAGTTTGCATTTACAAGTCACACGATCATCTAACATGGACAATACTGCTCTCCTCTTTGCCTCCATCAAATTAAAAATGTCCTCTGCCTGATCAGTAACTGAGCTGTACTTCAACTAAGTGCCACAAGGTGGGGCTGTTGGTCTTGGTCATGTGTGCACTGTGAACCTTTCACTTGGCGTTTGGTCTCCTCGTCCGCCGTCTTCTCCGTGGGATTGTTGAAGGTCTTTAGAATGGCTGCCCTCACCCGCTGCGAACACACGAACACACACACACACACACACACACACAAACACACACACGAACACACACACACACACACACACACACACACACACACACACACACACACACACACACACACACACACACACACACACACACACACACACACAAAATTAAAACAACATTACCAGAGTGTATGTGACATTCATTAATGCGAAAAACAATAATTATATAAATTAAGGAAATTTCACTCCCTGGGCTTTGCGGCGTCTTCTTTTTTTCCCGAATTCTCTCTATTACAGCCATTACTGACGCATCACAGCAAAGCCGATATCGGAGACTGACAGATATACCTATTATAAGGCATCATTTGTGTAAAATAATTATTGTGCCTGTCTAAAGACATTAACACGTAAATCTCGTAATTACTGCGCATGTTTATGTGTGTGTGTTCAAGTTGTTGACAGGGGCCTACTTATTGGAGGTGACATGGTCAGTGAGTGTGTTGGTGGAAGAGCTGTGAAGAGGCACAGCCACAGTAAAGCACCAATCAATAGATAATTGGCCGTGGTCTGTGTCTGCGGTCGAAACCAGTCTGCCCCCCATTGTCCCGGGGACCCACGCACTGGACTGGCTATTTAGGTCAAAAAGGCCCTGTTAATCCCAGCCTGGCCAGTCTGCACCCCAAACCAGGCCGAGGCTCTCCCACTAATTAATTACCAGTAACCCCCCAACCTAGCCCCAACAGTGTGCACTGCCCCACACAGGACGGGCTGAGGGGAGGAGGGTTTGGGGGGAGGGTTACTGGTAAAAGGGTGAAAGGGTGGAAACTAAAATTAAGACGGGTGAAGAAGGACAGTCCATGCCCTGAGAGAGAAATACCTAACGTCTCAGCTAATTGGTGATAATTGACTGGGGCCAAATTAGCATATTTAGATCTCTGATACTAATGGCCAATCAACACAAACACTTAGGGCCTCTAAAAGGTTGTAACCACCCAGAGTAAAAGTCCCTCTCTCTGACGTGCTCACACAGGACAGTGTATGTCTTTGTTAATTGTACTGTATTTGTGTTTCTTCAAATGCGTCTATTCAAATTCATAACTTTTTTTCCAAGCTAACAAGCTGTAGATTAATTGATGCTGCCTTGAAAAACTAAAAATAACATGATTGCGTCATGTTTGCTGAGTAGAAACTTTATCAATAATATTCCAAAAAATATGTTCCTTACAACTGTAACAGTGTTCATTCCAAAAATTATTCATCGATGTATCTAAAATGCCAACTGTATCTCTGAATGTGCTTGGATGTATTCATGAATTTCTGAGTGAATGAATACGGAAGGCCGTACCCCCTCCCTCTTCACCTTCTTGATTGGATTGGGAGACGGGCTGATGAGTTTGTGTGTGTGTGTGTGTGTGTGTGCAGGAGGGGGGCCGTGGGTGACCCTTGTGCACAATGGGACGGCCCTGGAGCTCATTCAGCAGCTGTGGGTTTCCCAAGATCACACAATGATGCCGGTCGTGCCACTTGCAAGTCTTCTAAGTAGCACAACTGTCAGTGTTCACAAGTTTGAATGGGAGCAGAGGAAACCCAGCTCGCGGCCCCCTCCCGGGCCTCGGGCTGACCACTAAACACACCCGCTAACTTCTCCTCCTTGGTTCACGTAGCCACTGGTGGGGCCACGGGGGCCAGCTCTGCTGTGGGGTCTCCTAATTGCCCTGTGAAGGGTTGGGAGGGTGGGGGATCTATGTGCTTGCCAAAAAACATGGCACCATAAGGCTGGAACACAAAAAAAACTGGCAAGCCTGGTCAAAAAGAGCCAGTGGTGCCAGTTGCACGGGGGCACACAGCCACCCACAATAACGCAGCCGCACGTCTCGAATTCTGAAAACAAATCTGATGTTCTATTCAGTCAAACATTTGAAATATAGCTAAATTCAAAAAAGAGCCTTTATGCAAGTACTCCTTTGAGGTGGTGCTTGCAGCTAAAAGCTAAAATGTTCACAGTGACAGTTTGAAAATGAGGACGGATGCCGAGGACGGTGGCATTGTCTTGGCTTAAAAAGGCAATTTCTAAAACCTTGGAAAGTAAAACATTTGCAAAGGCTGATAGAACTTTGAAAAGATGTGAAAAGATCCCTGATAATTGTGTGTGAATGTGAGTCTACATGTTGTTTTTAAATGTAGTTATTACAAGTAGTCAAATACAAACATACAAATATGTGAACACAAGGCTCACTTTGGTTTCTTCTACTCGTATGGAGTCCAGTAAGTAATGCAGAAGCTCCTGGCTGTCCTGTTGTTGGTAGCCCTTGAAGCGCGGCGCTCTGGAGAAAACAAAGTAAAAACACAGATAAGAGTCAGGAACGACAGAAACTTAAGAGAAGAGAGGGAGAGGAATCAGAATGTGTCTTTACAGGAAGGAGAGACAGAACAGAAACAAAACTCGAGAAACATACGGCAATGACAATGCAATAAAATTCATAGCTTTCATTCCAGTTGGTTAACCCTGGACAATAAAAGGGTCCACCAGTAGCGAAACTACATCTACTACAGTGCCTGTCAGGTTATTTACTTCCTTGATATTTTGCTGAGCACTTTGTAAGCAAAGCAGGGGTGAACCTCCATCCTGTGGACATTTGATGCCGGGGCGGTTTAGAGGGGAGGCTCTCCTTGGGTCCGTCCCCTGGCCGCCCGTGGTGGAGCAGATGTGAGGACAGATGCCAGGGGCAGATGGGGAAGCCGTGGCCAGAGCCACCGCAACCTGTTGGGCCAAGCCAGCCACATAACCACAGGACAGGTTGGTCCGACAGGCACGGTGAGAGGCCGCGTTTGTGGTTAGAAGGGGTCATCAGTCAAATGGTGACGATTTTGGGAGGAGGGTGGGGGTTAAATCCATTAACAGTTCTATGGAGACCCTTTACTGGTACTTCATGACCAGTGGTCTTCAGGGTCTGGTATTAACTGACCGCCTGTCAATTTGACAAAGAAAAGACTTTATCTTCTTTGGTTCGACAGGACGGTTATGAAATGGAACCAATTATTTGATGTGGCAGAAGATATTTATGTTTTTATATTGGTAGGTAAACAAAAACTGACGACATAAGTAACCTTTAATGTTAAAATAATCTGGCTGCAGTGCTTTGAAGCCAATTAGTGCCATTCATCGGTCTACATATTGAAAGAATCCACATAAAATGAAGATGACCAACCACCTGCCCTCAACGCAGGTTATAACCAGGAGGTCTGGAGGAGCCCAAAGTCACCAACCCCCCCCTCCACCACCACCCTGACATGCTGACATGCTGACACGCTCTCCGTCGCTCATGCTCGCTTCATGCAGACACATGGGGAGGGCTGGACAGAGGGGTGGGGATGGTGGGCAGCACATATGCCATTGTATTCGCCAGCCATAAAAAAATGAACCGCATGTGAAGGAATGTCTCCCTCTGGTTCCGCTGACCAGTCTGTCTATTTCCCATGGGAGGGAGAGACGCACAGAGAAATATATAAAGCAGACAGAGATGAATTGGGATTTTTTTTTTTTTTCAAATGTAGAGGGAAAATATTAAAAAGCTTGATTGGGATCAGTGGGAATGAGGAGGTCTGGAAGCTCGTCCCCGTGGAGAGAGGCAGAAGGGCCCTGTAGCGCTGCTCGCAATCTGGCCAATGCAAACAGCTGCGGTGCTAACACAATTAATAGCCGGATGAGTTAGTACCAGACACAAGACCACACAAGCCCCCTCACCAAAAAATACACACACATACACACACACACACACACTAATGAACGACACAATGCACCCGCACGCAGTTCACAAAATAAATTCATCATCCAACATTTTACTCACTTACAGCCACAGACTATAGGAATGTGAATAATCTACAATATTTGCACATAGTGGCCTGTGCAGGGCAAATTTCATTATCTCACTTTGTCTACACACACATGCATTCAAATGTAGTTTACCAATTTTCGACATGTGCCACATTTTCATAACATAACTACTGATTTGATTTATGTATATTTTAATCTTGATTGTTTAGATTAAACCACCAATAAATGTTTTTTTATTGTTGGTAAATATAAAAAGCTGTTGAACCGACGATGACGACTGAAGTGGACCTAGTTGGACCCGGTCTGTTTTCCGGTATGGGTTAAGCCGGTGACGACAGTCGGCAGATAAAATCATATAGTGTATGATATGTAAAGATCGGAAGAAGAAGAATGGCAAGCAAAAATAAAGATTTGTGATGCGACAGTAGGGATGTCATGATACCACTGAAATACCATTAAAATAATAAAACTGTTGTTATTGTTGCTGCGTCCCAAAATTGTCACATCTCCAGCATCTACAACATTGACTGTATTTTCTGTATCCATGGTACCAGTGTAGAAAAACAAGTTCTATCACATTTCAGAATTGTGGCATCGATCTTTACTCACAGTTAGCCTCTTTCAAAACAATGTATACACACGTTATTAAATTGCACTCATTTGCACAGGTTTTATTTTTCCTGTAATGAACATGAAGGAGTTATTAACTTCCTCCTTATTGTCATGTTGCCTAACACTCGCAGGTCTACCTCAAGGGAATGGACTCAAATCATCAGAATTTAAATTATGAATCCCGGGACTGCAGCTCTCGGTTCAGCATTTGTGTATTATGTTTTAAATCAACTGTGAATAATTGCCACCATTCTTCAACCTGGAAGAGGTCTTCCTGCTCAGCAGACTTGCCCTTCTTCTTTGTGTGTGGATGATATGAGTGTTCCTGTAGGTGTGTGTGTGTGTTTGTGTGTGTGTGTCATGGATGCCAGAACACGAGATGGAATCCATTGTTGTCTCCTGCAATTTTTACCAGGAATGCAAGACTTGAACAATATTTGCAAGGTGTGGGTATGTTTTTTGCAATATACAAGTTCAGTGGCCGCCCTGAAAAATGTAATCAGTCCTTGAAAGAAGATGTACTACAGACGAATGGGTCTATGTGCTTGGTCTTTTTGTCCGGTTTATGCATTAGACATGCAGGGAGAGCGCCAAATAACCGCTAATAATAATAATAACAACAACTCACAGTGTGCTGTCTGAGTGACCTCAGACTCCCGGTTCCAAGGTGGGATAAAATATTTCAGCATGTAATTAAATGGTATCTTTCAGAGACTAGCTGAGACGAGCAGGCCGGGACCCTCCCTGGCAATGGGGAGTGGTGCTGACCATCCAACCCGCATAGCTTTGGCACGAGGCTGAGCACTTCTGCTGGCAGGGGGGGGGGGAGTCACAGCTGGTTGAGGTCAGACACACACACACACGCATGCGAACACACACACTTGTAGAAAACTAGGCTCAATCATGCTTTGGGTTGCACATAAACACTCGAACTGACCCTGCTGCTCTGATGCCAAAAAAGCTTCATTAACCTGCCTTTCAACACAAACACACTAGATAAGACAGTGAAAGAGAAATGGAAAAAAAAGTGCTGTCAGTTCCTGCGGGTCAAGGGCAGACTCAACCCTCTAGCATTGACGTGAGGACGACAGGCTGCATTTACAGAGTGCAGCCATCATAAAAGCTCACAACAATAGAGATAAAAAATGTCCCAGTAAACAGGGGCAGTTCTTGACCCCGTCATTTCAGCTCTAACCTTTCGGACCCGACTGAATGTGGACTAGCTGCCGTGTGGAGGAGTAAAAAAAAATAGAAACATGGAAGAGCCTAGTTCACAATGCAACTGTAATCATGTACACGTTGTGAGCGTTAGTATACACGCGAGTAAGACCTTGAGAATGCAATTGAGCGCACTGGAACAATGCTCCGCCACTTCTTTTTTCAAATCCAAGTGAGGAAATAAAATATTTAGTTTGAAAAATCCTGCTGAAACTAAAGAGTATGTTATGCAGGAGAAATAATAAAAACAAATGGATCTAAGATCAACAGCTTGATACACAACATCACCTCATGCATTGATTGAGTGACAATGCAAGAAAGCATTCCAAATCAAAAGTGACCAGTAGCTGCCACGAGTAGCTTTCCACTAAATTATTAAAACATGCAAGACAAAAATTTTAAAAAGTATGCTGTAATGAGTGATTATTTTCATTATCCAATTGATCTGATTGTTTTTTTCACAGGTGATGTCTTCAAGATTTCAAATCTTGTCAAATCTCAAAGATAATTTACAAATAATCAGATAACACGAAAGTTGAAAAGGCTCAAATTTGAGAAGCTGGATCCAGACAATTACTGGTATTTTTTGCTCAGAGAAAAGTTTTTTATCAAGTCTGTTAGAGAAATCAAACACATTGTCAATCTTGATTTTCTGGTACTTTTACAGTGAACGAAATCTTAGCTGCTGGTGTCTTTTCCTTTTCCGTGCTCAGCTCTCTCTTTACAACTACTTGAAATCGGGAGCTTTTTAAAGAAAAAACTAACGAGGTCACAGAAACAAAGCCACCACAGGTGAATTCTTAGAAAAGATGATCAGAGGTTTTTTATCACCTAATATTAATTTGGAAGCCTGCATCTCCTGGGAATGTGCTAAGATTGAAGTAATTGATAAACACTTACTTTTCACTGATGAAAATGATTTCAAAATGAGAAAAGCTGTGTCTCATCAATTTCTTTTTTGTCAAATTGATTTCGGTCTAAATAAGAAACTACATACCAAATTTTCTCTTCACAATTCTGTAGCACTAAAAAAAAGTGAGGGGAATATTAAAGCTTCATATTTGGATTTACTGTATGGATGTACAAAACAATGACATGCTGGCTTTTTAATCAAAGTTCATCTGTGGTATAAGTGAACCATATGGGTAAAAGTTGAATTATCTATTCAAATGCATGTCAGTGGAATGGATTAACCCTACATGTAATAGCATGCGCGAGTGAATAAAGGTATGTGTGATGCTTACTGTCTGAATGCACAATTGTCTGCATGTGTTCTGCAGGCTGAGGTAGTACCAGGTGAGGTGGCATCACACACACACACACACAATCTCACACACACAATCTCACACACACACACACACACACACACACACACACACACACAAACAAACGATTAAAGCTAGGTACCAGAATAACTGTCAAAGCCACACCAGAGATGTACCCAGTCAGCCAATGTTAAATGCCCTGGTCACCCACCTGCACTTAAACAGTGCACGACACACCCCCACCTCACACACACACACACACACACACAAACACAGGGTGGACCCAACCAGCAGTGTACCATGCTCAAACAAGGACCCGGCCAACCAAACAATTCACACTGTTCATAAAAGACATAAAAAAAACCAAGTGCTCGGTTCACAAAAGCCCGGCCGTGTTTCTGCCCATCACACAGCCTGTTGGACCTTGCGCCGGATCAAACAGGACACAGGTGGTAACAGCACAGTGGCAAGTAGCAGAAAGGGAGCGACAGATAATACATTTGCCGAGGTCCACTGCTGTACGTTGAGCTTAAAGTGCGTGAAAATGGGGCCTTCAGCTGTGACCAGGTGCTACCTGGGTCTGGCTGGTTAGAATCGGTCAGTACCACAGTGAGGGGATGTCAGCAGGTGAAAGCTGCGACTCCTGTGTTGTCCATTGCTGTTGTACTGATGGGAAACTGCAGTGGTGAAAAATATGGCACAGCTGGACGACTTCACTGACGAGGAGATAAAATACGCATACAGAATACGAAGGTAGGTGACAATAGGTTATTGTGCCAACTGAGATGAAAATTTCTGTTCTAACCTCCCTAAAGGTGCAGTAAGCGATTTTGGAGAAAGCTTGTTTCTCTCTTTGTTGTTGTTGTTGTTGTTGTGATTTTACTGCTCTGGCGGATTTAAAAAAAAAAGTCTATTGCTTTAGAATCGCTGCCCCTTTAATGTCTATCATATAATCTATTGATCAGAAGGTGTTGTAGCAGCTGTTTTTGTTTCCTAACTGGAAAAACATAAAGTTGAATTTCATGTTAAATCAAAAACACAACTTCTCTACTCCCTATACACTGCTGCCATTTTGTGCTGCAGGTGTTATCCACACACTACAGCGCCATAAATCACTTAACTCTTATTTTGAGCTTCCCACGGGGTAACTGAGGTTTGCTTTAGGAGATCCATAAATATTTCATGCATGAGCGTGAGGATCTATCAATGGTGAGAGAAAGTATGAAGAGTTGCGCCTTACTTCTGACAGAGCTGATTGAAAAGGATCTTGGGATTGACCTGGCCTTTCCCTGGTTCTTTCATGGTGTGGAGGAAGAGAAACATGGCCGCCGTCAGGGGCTCTGGATTGGGCAGCGTTACCATCAACGGACTCTGGAAGAAAGAAAAAAAAACATATCAAATTCCAAATTGGATGTTATGGCAGGAATTGTGGACATCGCCACAATAACACAGTTGACATAATTAATTTACTTCCCTACTTTTGTAGCACTAAATCAGAATGTCCCCCCCAAGAATTAAAAAGTTACAAAGAATGCATGTTACATATTATCATATTTACATATTTTCAATTCATCTATCCCTTTTCATACCTGGCCGGCCAGTAGGTATGAACCCAGAAGTGGCGACAACGCCAACCATTCCAAAAGCAAAGTAATCAACATTCGTCCCATCTGTGATTTGGTCTAGAGAAGACTAAACTTTGAGAGGAAGAGAATAAACTCTAGTAAACTGTACCAGATTGGCCTCCACAGGGGGGGAGATCCTCAGTTTGTGCCCCTTCTCCTTCACTTCCTGGATGAGCTCAATGAGCATGTGTGTCTGCGAGAGGTTCTGTGCGGACAGGATACCATTATTTTCACCATGTTGTTTCATAAAATTTCTGTAACCATTAAAAATCGAATGGCATCGGGGAAATGGTATTCAGGTACAATAAATGATCGACAAATGTGAGTTGAACCGGCAAAACCATTACGGAATCTATGGAGCATGAAAACTAATCACATTATGTACTTATCTTACTATTAATCAAATGAAAGAAAAATCCACCAACAATTTCTTAGACAAGAAAAGACACCCTCAACAAAAAAAACGTAATAATCCGTCAAAGTTACGAAACTGTAACCACATTTAGTTTAGTGGCAATTAATAGTGGTCTATTAAAATACCCTTGTGAAATGTAATCTCCTTTTCCAGCCGGATTTAAGAAACTTGCGGTGAGTTCCTTACTCTGAGAGAGGCTTTCAAATCTATCAATCTATGATCTGGTAGTTTTGAAATGTTTAGAAGATCCTTGGCGAGGAGGTAGCCCAAAGCAGCCATTGTCACCTCATGTTAGAGGAGCATCTTTCCCTTCCATTTCAAGAGATATTCGTTTTGTCACATCCTGGCAATGAAGACAGTTGCTATGGAAAACGCACAATGGAGCTGGCATTGTGAACGCAGATACAACTCGTCCTTTGACAATTATGTGTTTTCACCAGAAAGATTGCAATTTCCAAGGAAACAATACAAACAGACAGGGAGAGGGAGGGAAAAAGCATGTAAAGTGCGCTCACTCGAATTTCAATCAACGAGGAAGGCCCTGAGGGTGATTAACAAAATGGAGGGGGAAAGATAGCTTCTTTGTTGAAGAGGCATGTCAGTTTGCAGTCACCATGACACAACCAGAGAAAGACTGGGGAGGCTCTATAGCCGTGTTGTATGGCGAACACGCTGCGCAACCAACTGAGTGCCACTCGTGCATAGGCAGGTGAATGTGTCCAAGCAGCTTTCACCGCTGCATTGAACATACTTCAAAATTATCTCAATGTCTAACCTGTTTACAAATCAGTCATTGTGAGAACGTATCTGGTTTACCCATAGGCCAGACTCCACAGAAGCACGGCCTGGGGGAGGGTTTTATGCGTTGTAAAAGGTAAAAACATATGCATAGTGTCACGTTAAAATGGAAAATCCCTGACACTCATTAGGCTATCTCAAGGTCTCTTATAAATAAAAGCAGTGACTGGGGAGCTGGTGCAGTGAGAGATCCACTTTAAATTAATGTGATCATACATCAGATTCGTGCAATTGTGTTATTTCATAAGCTATTCATTCTGACTAAATGGTACAATGATACATTTGCAATGCAATGTTTTGTTCCTGCTACCATGAAGTCTTACACAACCAAGACGTTTGAACTGACAATAAACAACCAACCTGCATAACGGCATTGAAGAAGCAGGTGTTACCAAGGTTATTGATGCCTTTGACGGGAACCAAGGTGTTGTTGGTGCCTGGACTCTTGCCTCTGGGCGACTCGGTATTACCTGACGCTTCCTCTCGCAGCTTGATGATCTTGGGGGATGCTGCTGGAGCACAAGAGCACAGCAGTAGAATATTGGTAATAGTGGGCAAAAGATAACAAGTGCAGCACAAGCCTTGAAGTTACAGAAACAGTATGAGGTTACGGTGTGTGGGCAAATGACAAATGATTCAATTTCTAAAACCTGAAAGGTATTTTTGTGCCACGACTGGGCAGCCGAGCCTGAATCTGCAGGTGAGATGGTGGCTGGGTTGACAACTGCGTCGAGAATTGAAGCTTCCCCTTAAAATAAAAGTTGCAGCTAGAATCAAGAAAGAAGAAAAAAATTGGGCTCAGCCTTGAAGCGAGACTGGGGCTGGGAGCATGCTGCTGGGATGGCAGCTGGAATGGAAAGCTGGGTCATTTGGGGAAGCAGATGACAGCTGTAGAAGTTTCCGCTGGTTAGTGAGGGAGGGGTGAGGGGGCCGGGGTCGGAGAGACGGCTCCCCGGAGCCAGCTGTTCGTCCTGATCACCAATGAAAACTAACCTTTAACAGCAACTGAGACACAGATGGTCAGAGTGTAACAGTGTCGTACAGAGAGTCTGCTGGGGGCAGAGGAGAGTAGGTACTGGAGCTGCGCGAGCTGATGGCGTGCCAGCAGTTAACAACGAGGCTAACACCACGGTGACTCGATACCAATGTTATGTTACTAACACGTGTGAGCAGCTACTGATTGGCTAGTGAAGAATCCCGGAAAAGGACATCAGAGCAGAAGAGGTTTGTTCAGCTGACCTGTATGTACACAGACGACAAACTTTAAGGGCTTCAACATGTTACAAATACTTCACATTTTTTTAAACTTTGATCAGAAGAGGCAAAATACTGCTGAAGATTTGAGCAGTGTTTTATGTGAAAAAATATTATAGATTAAACTAGGGCTGCAACTAATGATTATTTTCATAATCGATTAATCTGACGATTATTTTCTCGATTAATTGATTAGTGTTTTGGTCCATAAAATGGAAAAGAAAAAGGCGATTGTGTTTCCCTAAACCTCAAGATGATGTTTTGTTTTGTCCACACACCAAAGATATTTAGTTTACTGTCACAGAGGAGAAAAGAAACCAGAAAATAGTCACATTTAAGAAGCTGAAATCAGAGAATTTTTTCCATTGAAAACTACTTGAACCAATTAATAGATTATCAAAATAGTTGGCGATTAATTAAGTAATCAATTACTAATCGATCAACTGTTGCAGCTCTAGATTAAAAGAGCTGACATTTTCCAACTAAACAATTTAATACAGAGTATCTGCTGATAAATATTGACAGACTGTAACACACTGCACTTGAAGTACAGCTGACTTGGAATGGCAATATTTTGTTTCTGTATTTCTCTACATTGTGTTGAATCTGTGTTGTTTTCCCAATATAATCAGATCGGCTCCAAGACCTCACAGAATCTGTCTTAAAAGCAAAGTTCTCTATGTGCAAAACAGAGGTCTGTTATTTTTTTCCCTTTGACAGTGGAAACTGGATGATATATCAATTTCCAGGAAGAAAAGCATATATATCCAATGTGCCGTCTAAATGAGGTTAGAAAATGACTTTCATTTTTAACTGTGGATGCTCTGTTTTGTAAGATTAACACAGAACATGAAATGATGGAAGTGGTGCAAATGGACTAAAGAGTCGAGGTGAGGAGATGGATGAGGCAAATGAATTTAGGAGAGAAGGTGCAAATTAAGCGCTGTTCACTCGATAGGATACTGAAGACGTTTGATCCAGAAAAAGCAGACACTTGCTCCGTGATGGATAGATGTATCTATATAGGCAGGCTGGCAGCGAGACCACGAGCCCGATCCCACAAATGTCCGAGCTGAGGAAATTCAGTTGACTAGTAAACCATCATAACAACCTGGACTTCTACTCTCACCATTCTTCTCCTGAACACAAAAATGACCTTCCCTTCGCACATACATTC
Source organism: Scophthalmus maximus (assembly GCF_022379125.1). Lineage (NCBI taxonomy): Eukaryota > Metazoa > Chordata > Actinopteri > Pleuronectiformes > Scophthalmidae > Scophthalmus > Scophthalmus maximus. Next base: position 3,426,198 of record NC_061515.1, read on the forward strand.
AAACCACAACACATTTATTGAAAAAGCAATTCTTTCAACCTACAGCTTTTCCTCCTCAAGGCCAAGGACCTTCAGCGGGATTGCCCTGGTCACCGTCGGTGACAGAATGTGAACCTTGGGCTTTTCACTTGTGGCCGGGCAATTTAAATTTTATTTTCAATCGAGTTCCACTCAAAGTGTGTTTAAGTGCGACTTTTTCTGTCAAAACTGATTTGAGTTTTGCTTTGAATTTTAATGTCCTTATCTGAAAAAAGGTTTCACACCGTGGAGATGTGAAGAGAGCGTTGTCCTGTGGTTTGGGGATTGAGAACGCAAGGGCGAGGTTCAGCTTGCTGGGATGACATGCTGCTGTTGCGCTCCACCCAGTGATCCTGAATGCATCTGGCCCTCCATGCTGGCAACATCTGGAGGCCATTTTTCCATCCTCAATATGTAGCCATAAGGGAGCACCCATATGTCAACACACACAATGCATGGAAAACAAGTGTACCCCCCCGACCCAATCAGGGAAAAACAAACTGTGTTTTATGGGATTTGTTGTGAGGAGATGTGTTTACGCAACAACTGAGCCAAAGAGAATGTAACCGAGAGAAAGAAGGGGTGTGTTAATGAGTGTGTGTGTGTGTTCTTGTTGTGTTGTTTGTGAGCAGAGACCCAAAAATCCACAGACTTAAATGCAAACTTGAGTCCAAGAGCTACGACTGACACTGGAGCTAAGAGGCAGCAGAGGAATGAGGAAACTAACTGGGCGGAATGGGGATGCCGACGGACACATTCTGCATCTGGGACCGTCACCCAAGGTAAACAATGTTCAGGGAGCCATCTGGTTAAGAACGGGGAGAGGGGGGGCAGAAGAGGGCATGGGGGGGTGCAGTGGGTGGAGGAAAGGGTTGCAACGAGCACAAGCATATGGAAAAGCAGATTTTTCCTCTCCCTGCAGCAGTCGGCGAAGGCAAATGTCAGCATGCGCCGAGTCCACGCTTGACTGTGCCGCACTCGGCACCACCACCTGGCCCTCCTTGCTCAGCCACCGAGTGTGGGCAGCAGTGACACTGCAGAGCCTTTCCCCCAGGGTGAGGGGAAAAGCACCGCGGTGTTCAGGGCTCATCCACATGCATGCATGTACACCAACACCTCCTGCACTCCCTGCTCTTTTTCACACAAGAGATACACAAAAAGAAACATGGGACTTCAGTACAACAGCAAGCTTAGCTGAAACCTCTCGTAAAAAAAGATTGCTCTGTCATGCGTCTGTTCTGTCCAAGCTGAAGCACGGCCGAGTTAAAAAAAAATAATAAAGCTCATGAGACGATGTCATGAACAAAATGTTTTCTTTTCAAGTTTGTTTTACAGCAATACTCTTAAATTTACAAGTGAACCTATAACACAGTGGCATTTGGTAGTTACAGATCCAATCAACACTAAAACAAGGAAGTGTAAAAATAGCCCTCTCAATGTGGTTCACAGTTGGGCTGAGAAAGTATTAAATGGTATGGCCAGTGGGCAGTGCAGCAGTGTGGAGGGTCGGGGCCAGCTCCCCTCATGCAGAGCAGGCAGTCAAGAGGAATGCCAGGCAAACACCAAATGTCTTATTAATTCGCTAATTTGTTGTGACTGCAGGGCATGAAAAGCCTGTTTCTTTGCCATCTGAGGCCAAGAGAACCCAGTGCCATGTTACTTACAGAAACACACACACACACACACACACACACACACACACACACACACACACACACACACACACACACACACACACACACACACACACACACACACACACACACACACACACACACACACACACACACACACACACACACACACATGTATACAACACAGCTTTTGCTACCCACTCTCTGGCCTACTTCCATGTGCGGTGGTGGGAATAAAGACAGAATCACCCTTGATTACCTCCGTGAAAGCACCACCAGGGGACAAGCAGCTTTACTGGCCACTGACTCAGCTAAGCTTAACTGACAAGTGTACTAAAGACTGTGTTTCCCAAAAAATCAACAAGCCGGCAGAGCACGTACCTCCACCAAGGCCCACAACAGTCCCCCTACAGTCAAGCAATCAGCAAATCAGCAAATTGCAAATGCTCGTAGATATCAGTTGCCTAAATATGACAGATTTTTTTCCAAACTAAGAAAAAAAAACCCCTCCCTATTTAGCAATGTTATATAAAGTTAGAAAAAAAATCATGGATTTGCCCCATTTTCGTTTTTGGCCCATGTCTCATCCTTCCAGCAAGTTTTGTGGAAATTAGTTTTTGCGTAATCCTTCTGACAAACCAACAAACCAACTGACCGGCAGGAGGTGAAAATGAAACAGTACATCTTTCACTTTCATCAAGGTCTCCAAAGAGGAGATGTCAATAGTGATGTCAGTCCTGGAAATATTGAGCCCAGGAGCAAACTGGAAACTCTGGATTCACCGATCCCACTTTTTCGGTCCTGATACCGAAACCTGGTGTTTGGGTATCTGTCCTATACAGAGAACAGAAGTGTTTGAGCTGTGTGTGTCACTGTGTGGAAGAGACAGGCTTCATTCCCTTGCATGTAAGGCAACATGACGCTTGACTTAACCTTAAACTTGACCTAACTTTGTAAACACAATAAATACAATGGTCTCCCATCGTGTAAATTCACTGAAAAGTTAAATCTTCAAAATTAATAGGAATTATAACTATAACTAATTATAACGCAAAATGTAGGAGTCTACCACCGTAACTGCTTACGAGTGACGTAGCAGGCACACACAGACACATAGAATAACAGAATTGAATAGATTGACCACACACCAATACCCGATCCAGCCATTGCCTCATTATCAGGCCAATATCCATTGTCAGTATTGGATCGCTTCATCCCTACTAAACACAGGAGTGTGTGACCTCAGAGTCATCGCGGCCACCGAGCCACTGAGCTAAAAGAAGAAAACAAATTTCACGCTTAAAATCTGAAATTTGGTGTGATTAGGACCCGATTGCCACAGTAACATTAAATTACATCTACACATAATACGGAACTGGTGAGTATCGATTCAGCCTTTCTATGGAAATTCTGAACTTTGTTTTGTCAAAGTTTAAATAAATCAGAGTGAAGCTATAGGTATGCATTTGTGTATTTGTGTGTATGAGACACAGATGAAGAGTATAGGAAGTGATGATGCACTAGCTGCTGTATTTAACTGTCTCTGACGATATGTCATTGTGTTTCCGTTTTGAGATTGAGGGAACTCGGTGGAGAAGAACAATCCTATAACTTTGAGAGGCGGTGCCTTCTCTACTGTGATGACTTGGGTTGCTTATCTGTAACGGAACTTCATAGGGCCAAATGTATTTAGCTTGACTCTTGATTTTATACAATCTGCTTTGAGTGGAAACCATAAAATGTCACACAAAAGACATTTCTAATGTTTATGGGCGTCTAGTCCAAGTTGTTTTTCAGAAAATCCCTAATTCTTTAATTAAAAATATATATTATACACAGAGGTATTTAGAGTTTGCTTAAAATATCCAAATATATTTAGGGGTTGTGTTTTTCAACTACAGCACACAAATGTAATTTTTATTCCTTTATAATCTATACCTCTGATTTATTTGAAAGAAGAGGTAGGTCGTGTATTCAATAGTTACACCACCTGTCTCAAAACAAGGAATCATATTTATGGAATAACTATTTTTTTGGCTGGTAATCAAAATTTGAAAATGTACCTGTAGCATCAAAATAGAGGAAAGTTTTTGATCATTGAAGCTGTAAATGTTGCAAAAAAAATAAATACATAATATATTAACATGAATACTACAGTGACACAATGATATGGTGAATCACAACAATGCATGACAAAAAACAAGAAGGCATCGACGGATTCCAATGGGAACTGAGCGCTGACGTCTATTCAGCACCAACATTTTAATTTGCTCCACAAAGACTCCCCAGCTGTGTTACTAGCTGGAGTCTAGCTCTCTGAGGTCAATTAGCTTTTTACTGGGACTCTGGTACTTGAGCTGAAGGCCTTGATGGTGAGAGAGCACAGTTAATCGACTTTCTTTCTTCCCAGAGCTGTTGTTGTGCAAAAATTATTATGGATTCTGAAAAAAAAAAAAAAAAAGAACTTGCTGGGCCTCTTTTGTGCTTGGGAGTACAACAGCGGCGTTTTCTGAACACATGGCCTTCACGCTGAAAATGCAATTTCACAAGCTCCTCCACAGACAACAAGCGCCTATTTTGTTATACTTCCTATAACAGTGGCCGCCCGCTTCTACGCCCATTTAGGCCGACCGGTGTGGAACAGTTGAGTGGCAAGAAAGGTGACAGGTAATTTAAAGAGGGCGGTAAGCTGTACAGTTGGTAGCAACTGTCCGTCTACGTATTGTGATGAAAAAAAACTGCATCACTGGGTAAAACAACATGGAATCTAAAGGAATAGTAATGGTGTCAAACAACTTGAGGTAAGATTTCTGAATGCCTCATTCTCTTTCTCTTATTCTTGGAGGTCCTGTTTTTCCCAGGAACTTAACACAAACTATGTAGGCCTTCTCTAAACACATTTTACGAAAAGAATGTGCCGATTCCTCAGTAATGAAATGTACATGGAAGATCTCCAGGAAAGAGCTTTTGCACCTGTGCCATGATTGTTCAAATAGGTTTCTTAGTGAAACTTTAAACCGTCTATAAAAGCAAACGCACAATGCAAATTGAAAGAAAACAGGGCTTGTGTGCTTGAGTTGAACATTTGTTTCAACATTCTGTGTATCTGTGAGTGTGTGTGTGGGTCCACCGAGAGTTAGTGTGCGCTCCAGCTGTTGGGATCTAGTCGCTCCGACTTGTTGAGGACCCTGGCTCTCACTTGTGCAGCGGCACACAGGCCCAGAGGTGGTGAGATGCACAGCAGCCTCGGCGGAGGAAGCGAGGGACAGAAACAGATAGTGATGGAAAGACAAAGAACGACAAAAACAGAGGCTGAACCCCAACGCAGCTGCTCTTGTTCTTCAGGGAACCCAGCCGGGAAGCATCACTCGAGCGCCTAATTCCTCTAATGTGTGCAGTCATGCGACGTGCAGGGTGAAGATGAAGAGGGGGGGGGTTGATCCAGTGTATAACCCACAACTGTGGCTGTGGTGGCCGAGCGACTAAGGATGGACCAGCCCGACTGGGCCAGGGTGTCTGGCCTCTGGCCACTGGCAATAGGCACCGGGCAGGGGGCTAAGCTGAGGCAGCCAGTGAGACTAAAAGTGATGATGCCCACCACCACCCTGTTCATCCACAGCCTGTTAAGAGGCCGCTCAGCTCGCCGGCACAAACTGGGAGCAGTACGGCAACAGAAGGTGAGTGCGTGTGTGTGTGTGTGTGTAAGTACAGGGAGGGGTGGGGGGTGTAATACATATATGGTTCAATGACTTGGGGCTCAGGTGGTCTGAGTAAGGTGAAAGGACATTGGACTGAAAGTAGGGAAATGCCGTCAAACATAAATATAAAACATAACCTGCTGCATCAAAACTTAAATTCTCCTCACACTCCAATTGATTAATATGCACGCTATACTGCATGTACAAATATGCGTGTAGTGTCAAGGCATTAAAAATGATTATATCCATAAGAAATGATGCCTGTGACACAAAGTGGCATCAACCCATCACGCTGAATGTAAGGACTACATGTGCGTCGTGCTGCAGTGAGTCCAGGAATTTCAAATGACCACAGCCACCAGGGGGAGCAGGTGTACTGCAGTCAATCCCCAGTATGTAGGTATGTAGGGGAGTCAATTGTCAATCACAACTCTCAACCTTTGAGTCCACATCCGTTCACCAGCATCACTTGGTTCAACGGTCATTGATTTGTTGGTACAGAGATGATCGACAGTGGTGTTGTATGTAGTCATGGTGTCACTGTGTTGGTAGTTTCTAGTGAAAAGTATCTTTCCACTTCCATCTAATGCTTTGATAAAATGCCAAGTGAACCAACTTCTTGTCTTGCTGAAATTGCAGCGAGGATGTACATGTCTAATAAAAAGCCTAATTCAGCAGAAGTAGGTGTCCAGACCTCAAGGATGTTGCAGAAACACTGTACCTGATGTTGCCTTGACAGAGTGCTTTTGTAAAAAGTCAAGAGACTGAGCCAAAGCCTTCTTGTTGCAGTGAGTGGAGAGTTCCTCGTTACATTCAAAACACCTGTTGCAATGAGAGGGGGGGGGGGGGGGGGTCATAGACAGAAACAGGAAGACTTTAAGTTACTGTGCAAGGAACTAATGTTGAAACAAGCCATTATTTGACAACAGAATTACTTGGCTGAAGTCTAAAACCATCACTTTTCAGAATTAAAAAAAAAGCAGTTAATACCAGATTAGTGGTTAAAAAAAAAACTACTATTCATGCACCTTCAAATAAAGAGAAAAATTATATAAAGATTATGAAATTGAAACTGCCCTGAAGATTGTGGTAATCCAAGATCAAGACGACTTTACGTGTATGTTGATTTGTATGTAAACCCCTCACACTGACAGCATCTTAACACGTGACAGGGCATGTTGTATTATTGTAGTAGAGCCGGCAGTGTGACAGTCCTGCCCTATTCATTACTGTTGATAATAATGAATGCGGCCCGTCGGTTGCTCACCAAGCCTTCCATGTGCTCAAGCTGATGGTGATGCAGTGAGACTCTGGATGAAAAGCTTGGTAGTGCTTGACAGCGTGCTGGATCCCCGACTGGTTACAGCTCTGAAGAGAGTTCATTAAAAATAAAAGGTTAGCCAAATTTGCATGTGGTAGAGCTAGAGATATACAGGTAAAAAAAAGAAGATATTATTATTTTCTAAGGTTTTTGACAGTACACAATACACTGTATATGTAGACATTTGTATGATGTATAAATCTGTGGATTTATTTTTTTTAAATTTTTTCAAATTCAAACAATAACTTGGTCTCTCAATAATTATTTATAATATTTTACACAAACACTTATAACAGACCAGCACAAACATAATTTCATTATACTATCATACACATTATTAACAACATAATAACACCTTTTTCAAATGAAATATATTTGTTAGAGTATCCCCTCTCTCCCCACACTCTTTGGCTTTGTTTCTCTTTCACGCACGCACGCACGCACGCACGCACGCACATTTCAGCTTTTATTTTTTCTTGTTATTTACATCTTAAATAATATATTTAACAATTTAGGACAGAGGAGGTGGTGTCATGGCTCCATTCTTAACTCCTGTGTCATATTCATCTTTTAATCTTAAACCCAAACATCACTGTGTATATCCAGTGTATTGCTCAACCCCTGCAGTTTGCTTTACATGACGTTTTCACAGTTTAAACATCAGAAGAAAAAAAAAAAATCTAACCTGGAAACCACACTTTAAGCACACCAGGACGTCATGTGACGCCGCCGCCGGCTCTCCGTCGATCATGGTCCTCTCCTTCAGGCACTCGGAGCACATCATCCAAACACTGGAGAGGACCGACTTCTTCACCGAGCTCAGGTCCACTGCCTTACTCACATGCTGGCAAGTCAACCCTAATTCAAAAAGAAGAAAAAAAACATATATATATATACACTTATGAGAAATTTACCCTGCAGTCCTTTTAAGGGACATGGCCCAACAAAAAAACAAGCATATATTCGATTTATTATGAGATAAATCTGTTGTTATGGATTGGCTTGGTAAACATGTGAAACATATGTTGTGTTTTCCAGTGATGGAAACTGTCATTGGCAGTGGATGAATATACCTTTTTTTCTCTTAGAGAACATTTTAACAAAAATTGCTGTAGGGTATAATACATACATATCTTATTAAATCTTATTTTGAGTCTAACTAAAGCACGTTTACTCTCCACTGTGCTGCATAAGAGCTGTGCCACACGAAAACTCCCAGCCGGGTGGTGTCCAGCGCTGCCCTCAGTGACTTACCACTGACTTCGTCTGACGACTCCTCGTCTCGCGGTTTCCTCGGTTTACTCGTCCGCTTGGTCATGTCGGCGGCTTTCAGAGAGAACGGGTCCTTTAGACGCATCTGGAGGGACGACAGCAGTGAAAATACCTCCGCATAACTATGGTTTGATGGTGATGCTGGACCAATTATTACACATTTCTGTTGCGTTTTGCTCTGCTACTTGAACACAAACCCCTCGGCGACACCTACGTGTGGCCAGAGGTCAGGTGACCGACTTGGCTTGACCCTAGGAGGCTTCACCTGATCATTGCAGCCATTTCTCACCTGTTCACCGGGCCCATACCGATGGGATAGGGTTATTTAGGCCACTCAGATTACTATGTCTAAATACTCTATCTATAAAAAAAAAATACTTGGCATGCACAGTAAGTTACTTATAACAGCCACTGAGATGAAAGGTGACATTACATCAGGGTCAACTACCTGGTAATGGACAACAACACGATTACGAGGCCTCCATTGGACCCAGCTGTCCAGTTTAGCTGGATATGAAGTCGTATTGAAGTCGTTTATCCAGGCAACGTTTAAAACAGAGATTACATCTTCATATCTATTTTCAAATTTGGCGAAGAGGCGGTGCGGAGCTCACCTCTTTAGTCCAGCTCCTGTGCTGCTGACTGTGTAGCTAGCTAACCTGCAGCCAACGGTGAGATGTCAACTCCTCCCGGTCCGCGAACAGGCGACGAGCCGCATTAGCTCTGTCGGAATAAATGACACGTTTAAACGGGTGTATTGAGTCCCACGACACACGGGGGTGTTGGGGTTATTAACCGACGACGACAGAAACAGCGTCTCAATAACTCTTCGTGTTTTTATTTTGTTTTTATGTAAAATGCTATCGCTAGCATGGGCTAGCAAAACACAAGTCAACATGTGACGCAGTACGGCAGCTGAGGTTGGCCTAATGCTGCGTTCAGGGACAGTGGGCCGTCTCGAGCGAAGGCGAAACATCGCGGGGGTTGCGTTCAAGAGCTTTGTAAACCAAACGAACAGGAATGTTGATAGATAGATAGATAGATAGATAGATAGATAGATAGATAGATAGATAGATAGATAGATCATTACTTTATCCCAAGCTGGGAGATTCCGGTGTAACAGCAGCACGTTTCACACAGCACACTTTAAAAATATATAAAATATCTACGCAAATAAATGTAAAATACACGAATTGCAAAAAATATAGAGAATAAGAATAATAAGTTTAAAGAGTTTACATGAAATATTAACATTGGTTATAGTGCATTAACGTGAGTCACTTTGTGCACGCTGAAACTGAATTGCCCTTTTGGACTAATAGGTCAATAACTTGTGTTTCACTTTGGCACGTTGTCGAAGGGGACAACAACTATTTTTGTCCATTTCGGAGAGCCGTAAAGTTGCGCATGCGCAGATCACCGTTGAGACAGGACAAGCTTCCTTGGCCCACCAGTGACTTTTATCTCGCGCGGTTCTCACCTTGAGTGCGGCGGCTTCATGTGGACGACGTGTAAATATAGAGTGTAGCAGGTCATCACCTTCACACATGGCGCTCAGGAGCAGCTGGAGGTTTGCGGGGGCGACACCGCGGCTCTTACGGAGGAGCACTGCCCTCCGGCCCGGGTCCTCTGTCCCGGGAGGACGAAGCTCCGTGTCCAGCTTCGACGACACTCAGCCCCGCCGCAGAAGTGAGTTTTCACATTGCTGTATATCTATATATATATATAGATGTATAGTCATATATATATAGTCATATAAATAGTCATTCATATATATATATAAAGTCACATATATACATACATATATACGTATATGTCATATATAGTCATATATACATACATATATAGTCATATTTATATATAATAGTCATATATATAGTCATATATAAAGTCACATATATACATACATATATATGTTTGTGTCATATATAGTCATATATATATATAGTCATACATTTATATATATATATATATATTGATGTATTTATATGTCACATGTTGTTTGTTATGCTCGCAGCCACAGACTTGCTGCAGTGCAGCCGGTTCGCTTCGGCGCCACCGAGCACAGATGTGACCTACGAGCAGCTGAAGCGGCTGCTGGCCGAGCGGACTGCCGTGGTCGTGGACGTCAGGGAGCCGTGGGAGCTCCGAGAGTACGGCGTCATCCCCGGCTCCATCAACATCCCCCGTGAGTGGTGTTGATCCACCTGACCACTATCCAATAGTGTGTGCTGTCTGCAGGTCGTGATCACTGTGATCAATGTCCTAAAATCATGTAGTCAGAGTCTTTATCTTTCGTTAACCTCAACTGGCCCATGAGCTTTTTATTGTGGCAATTTTACTCCAAAGGAAAATTCCTTAAAAAAAAAAGAAATTGGTTTCCTAACATTATGTAGATGATCTAGAGCTGCAACAGTTAATTGATGAATTGATTAGTAATCGATTACTAAATTAATCTCCAACTACTTTTATTAATCGGTTCAAGTAGTTTTTATGAAGAAAAAGTCTAAATTCTCTGATTTCAGCTTCTTAAATGTGAATATTTTGTGGTTTCTTTGCTCCTCTGTGACAGTTAACTCAGTGTTTCCCCATACCATTTAATTGTGGGGGGCTTCTGTATAAAAGATTGTTGATGAAACTTAACGTGATTTGTGAAACCTAACATCAAAACATCATCTTGGGGTTTTGGGAAACAAGATTGACATTTTTAACCATTTTGTGACATTTTATGAACCAAACGACTAATATCGATCAGTTGTTTGGTTCATAATCAAGAAAATAATCAACAGTTTAATCGATAATGAAAATAACCGTTAGTTGCAGCCCTAAGATGATCCTGATAAGTATAGTTACACTGCTGCTACTACAGCAACCCCACAACCTAATAGCAACATATGCACCACCTGACCCATCTGTGACTGTCTCTTCTCAGTGGGACAGGTGAACACCGCCCTCCAGCTGGGGCCCGACGAGTTCAAAGAGAAGTACGGAGGCGAAATGCCCGAGCAGACGGACAACATCGTGTTCACCTGTCTGGCCGGGTTCCGGAGCAAGACCGCGCTCGCGGCGGCCGCTTCGCTGGGATACACGCGGTGAGACGTCGCCTCCCCTTGTGTGACTAAGTCATTTGTTCCTCAACCTCACCGTGAAGGCCACAGATTTACTGAATGTCTGCAGTCAAAAACAGTTGTTGCTTAAAATGAAATTGTGCTGGATAAAGGTTAGAGTAGCAGTGCGGCTGTTGTTGCACAATGCCAACTCATCATGCAGTGCTCGTTTGAAACATGCCACATCTCCAGTAACTGAATGAGATGTAGATTTAAATAAGATAGAATGAAATCGATAATTGCAGAGTGTGTGTGTGTGTGTGATCGCCAGTAAAGTCAAAACACATATGCAGTTTTATTTTTGACCCATGTCTGTTTATGCAACACTTCATTCTATATTTTCCTTTTTTTGTTTTGTGCATTTCAGTGTTCTGCAATACCCAGGTGGCTGGAAAGACTGGTCGACGAACGAGCAACAGGGATGAGAGAAGAGATAAAACATTATATGAATCTCTCTTCCTTTTTTTTAATGTATCCAAGATTAAAGTTCATACACTTTTCTTTTGTTTGGCCTGTGATTTGAGTTGTTTTCCCTCATCTGTGAATCGCAAAGAGTGAAACACACATCGGCAGTCACGATCTTTTCAAACCTATTGGAGAATGACTTGAAGTTTCTTGTAAAATATCTTTTCATCATAGAACCATCTTCAAACCCCTTTACAGCTCCTATACACAAACACAGATACAACCGGTGACTGATCATAACAGCACCACAATTATAATTTAACAATGTGCTTTCAAGTTTTTTTTTGCACGAACTATGCAAATGACTGAACTGCGACTGATTGTGGATTAATGATCGTCAGTTTTCGAACTGTTTTCAAGTTGATGTATTGTAAATATTAAAGAGCGTGTTGCTCAACAGTCAGTGAAGTTGTTGCCAACATCATTCAATAAATAAAATTATATCATTTTCATTAACGGGGACGTTCAGTGTGGTGATTCTTTTATACGACTTGACAGGAGAAAGACTTTCCCTCGTATAATGTGTGATATAAATAGTCGTCCACCTCCACAGGCCTTGCAGAGGTGACAGCCGCCGGGACAAACGGATGATCTACAGTGTTGAAGGTCCATGTCTAATACCCACGATTTCTCAGTATGAATTTGCCACCGACTCTCTATGGAACATTAACAGGTTCCCTTCGTCATCCATGATAATGAATGTGTTTGTTTTCAGCGGGGAAGAACGCAGCAGGCCAGTGGCCAGGGACCTTGTTCCCTGTCAACTCCCCGCACCTTCACCTGAAAGTCCAAAAGAACACAAATAAAAAAATCTCATCAGTTGCAGGCAACATTTGTAAACGGCCACAGAGCTTTTGAAGCAGCTTGATAGAAAACTGACCTCGGGGTGACTTTTCTTGTTGCGGGAATAAATAATCTATCTCAGAAGTGTTGAATCTATTTCTGCTCGTATTTACCAGCATTCTCTTGACATGGCGAAGGGAATCACCCTCACTACACTCTTATCTTTTGGCCTATTTACATTAGGGAGACATAAAACACAATTAATGACCCCAAATACGAGCATGATCCGTGCCCTGTCTGTTGAGACATTTTGGCTTATCCCTCCTATAGTCCCATGGACCCTCTTTTAATAGAACATACTTAAAAATGATATCCCCTTTTTACTGTTTTGTAAAATTTTCAGATTCATCTCCATATTTGCATCGCAGCCCAGTTTCTTCCAAATTTGACAAGAGGTCTGACAGAGTGAGTCCTTTCTCAGGTCTAATTCCCCTTAAAACATAAAGGAACATCTCTATATAGGATAACATACTGTAGATCATGTAACATATGCGTTGCACTAATCTTAATTATTGCCTTAATTGCTTTATGTGTTGGTTGAAGTCAAGTCAAATGAAATGTGGACAGCGAGGTTGTGCTGGCATTTGAGGATGAGACATAACAGATACTGTAATGTGCCGCAGTGACGAGCGTTGTTATTTGTTTGCGGCACGAAAAGAATTAGTGGAGGCCGATTATTCCTGAATGAAATATATATTCCGCCTCTTCCCAAAAGTCCCACGCTGCTGCGAGATCTGAGGTCAGCGGGAAAAAAGAGCGGATGCCCACTTAGACACACTTCACAAGATCAACACATTTTAACTGGGCAATTTTTAGAGGCTGAGTTTCGGGTGTTTCATGTTTTAACACACCAGCTTCTTTAGGACGGGTTCAAATCTACATTCTTGATTATTCTGTGCTTTTCTCTCTCTCTGTGTGTGTGTGTGTGTGTGTGTGTGTGTGTGTGTGTGTGTGTGTGTGTGTGTGTGTGTGTGTGTGAAACTCGAACGAGAGTTTCTCTATTAGGGTTAATGTTGCTGGCAGTTAACGTTTACAGTAAACTTCCAGGACAGTGACTGTGTTTACTGACCCTCGACCAAGTAACCCTGTAGGTGTCAATGAAGACCACTGTTTTCTCCCCTCATATCACTGCGTCATGTCAACCGTAAACTCCAGACTACAGACCCCCCCCCCCCCCCCGCCACCCCACCCCACCCTTTTTATTCTTCTGCCTCCATATTTTCCCTCTTAATTCCATTTTCCTTTCCCCCCCCTGCATACTCCAGTTTTAATATGCTGAAAACAGACCAGACTAATAAGTACTAATTTATGTCAAATCTCGCCGGGGCCCTTTGTTCCGCTACAGCCGCGGCCTCATCAGGTCACCCTCCAGCTTCTGCTCAGCGTTCAATTAAAGTCCCTCGTCCCATCAGGGCACATCACATCAGTGCTGCACCTACTGGCTGCTGTGGCTCCCTGCCTGCTGCCCAGCGCCGCAGTGGACACTAATGTGGTGGATGTACCACAATCCTGGCAAAAGCCGTTACTGGCTGTGATAAAAAGGGAGGCTGATTGACCGACTGACAAGATCGCACTGTGTGATGGGTGAACCCGCCACTGATGCCATCAGCCGCTGTCCCGGCCCAAGATCTTCTCACAAGCTGCTGGCAGATATCTGAGCAGCAGGTCTCAAGCCGGCGTTTGGCGCCGAGGTTCGAGATTCCACAGGTGTTGGCTCATGAACCCGGCCGTCTCAGACACAGCGGGAGCGTCACAGTAGGCGGTATAAAAACCTCGGAAGGGGCCGACGACCGGAGAGCGTTGGAGCAGCGGTGAAGTGCAGTAAAACCACAGACAGTTCCCTGGCTTGAGTACTTCTTCCAGAGGGATCAGAGGAAAACACAGTGCCCGCCGCCACCATGAGCCGCAGCCCGGAGAGGATCTCGTCCTACCGACGCCACTTTGAGGAGAGCAGCAGCTTCTCCCAGCAGGTCAGGGTGTCCAGCCCATCCCCCACTCGGAGAGAGGCCCGTCATGCCTCCGCCGGCTACTCCTGCAGAGCCGGGGCCGGCGGCATGCGCGTGGAGTCAGCGGGAAGGGCCGTCTCGGCAGCACGCAGGTCTCGCATGGCCGGAGCAGGGTGAGCCGGGTCAGAGCGGTCTCCTGCATTACAGACTAATGTAGGGTCTGTGAGTAAGCGGGCTGTACAGTCAGTGTATTCTTTCCTTAGGCGAGCCTGTTGCAAAGACAAAACATTCACGAAAAGTGGAGCTTCACTTCCCTCAAAGCACCATTTCAAAGCATTTCCCCTCCTTCAGTGTCGACTTCTGTGGCTGTGGGGTTCATGTGTATTGAATGCGTGTTTTTCAGTGCGAGTGCAGGGGCCTTGGTGTGTGTTGGGCCCAGCGGAGAGCCGGCCATGGACCTGGATGTGGCCGCGGCCGAGAACCAGGAATTCCTCAGCACCCGGAAAAGTGAACGACAGGAGATGATCGTCCTCAACGATCGACTGGCTGTGTACATTAACAAGGTAAAGGCATTCACACTATTCAAACTGTGTGTCTTCCGTCCGTGCAGGCACATATTTTTGTCAGGCCAAATATACTTAAGCTGAAAAATGGGGGCACGTTATTCTCACCCCCGAGCACATGGACGGGAAAGTCAATATGGCAACTATAGTTTTTTTACGGTGCCTTCAGGTCCGATCACTGGAGCAGCAGAACCAGCTTCTGGAGGCGGAGATTGAGGCGTACCAGAACCGCTTCGAGAAGCCGTCAGGCCTGCGCCTCTTGTACGAGGAACAGCTGAAGGAGCTGAGAAGGATCGCTGACCAGATGAGAGTTCAGCGAGTGAGTCATATGAACCACACATTGCTTCAGTTTCCTTTGTACATTTTTCTTTCCTTTGTACATTTCCGATGCTCAAAAGAGCAGAAGGAACTGAAATCTTTGCTTCCGGCGAGGTTTACACCTCACTAATCTGCGCAAGGCCCATCCAAGCAATGATACAAGACGTCAACTTGGTGTTTTCAAGGTTCCTCACCTGGTAACAGGCTTATTTCTGGAAGGCAAATAGAGATGCGCCTCAGCATGTTAAGGTGTCGCGGAGTACATCTGTCTCCGGCTATGTATTATGCACAGATTGCAGACACACGCGCACACACACACACACACACACACACACACACACACACCCACCCACACACACACACACATACAGAGTCAGGTTTGAAGCTAAGACATAAAATGCAAAAGAGGCTGATCTGCATTTTTCACAGAGGCTTGCACACACCTTCAGATCTAATAGACAAGCAAATTACTCACGGCTTCTTGGTTTTTCAGGACATTTCCTTGGCGGCGAAGGAGTCCACAGCTGCTCAACTGGAGACGATCAAAATCAAATACGAGGAGGCGGTGGAGCTGAGGAGGAAAGCCGAGTTAGACATCGAAAGCTTTCGTCCGGTACGTTCCCTTTACTCTGGCAATATCCCAGTCTTCATCGTGTTAGTTCACCGTCGCACCCCGCGTGATAATAACGGTGTGTGTTCTTCAGGATGTTGACAAAGCCACCTCCTCACGCATTGCCCTGGAGAAGAAACTGGAGCAACTGGAAGTTGAAATTGAATTCCTAAAACGAGTCCATCAACAGGTCGATAACATCTTCATGTAACAATGACATATTTAGGTTGCCCACCGTTTGGAGAATGACCAAAGATGTTTGGGGTTTTTTTCAGGAAATTGATGAGCTCATGAAACAGATCTATTCAGCTCTTGCCGTGGCTGAGAGTGCGTTCACCCTGCCGGACCTGGCAGCTGCTTTGAAACAAATCCAAACCCAGTATGACGATATTGCGGCCAAAAATCTCCAGGTAGAACAATCTCACTCCGGCACTGGGGGTATGTCGTGAAATCTTCTGCATTCCAAATTAAATGATGTCAAATTTTATTCCTAATTTCTAGGAGATGGATTCATGGTACAAAAACAAGTTCCAAGATCTGACCAAGAAGACGTCGGGGCACGTGGACAGGGTTCGAAGCTTCCGGGAAGAAGTGGTAGAAGCCAAAAAGGACGTGAGTGTCAAAAGTGAAAATTGATGCGTGAAGACTGATTGGGAGTCAATAATGACTGGCTACAATAAATGAAATCATGCGAAAATATCTCCAGATCCAAAACAAAGAACGTGACTTGGATGGCATGAGGACAAGGAATGAAGCTCTCGAGGCCCAGATCCAAGAGACGCAAGAAACATACAGGAAGGAGCTGGAAGACCTGCAGGTGAGTGTAGACTCATAGACGCAGGGTGGACGCCTGGTCACGCCAGAGTGACTCATGAACACATGCCCTCACTTGTAAGGTCATTTCATGGCTTTGTTAACCCGATAGGCTCGCATCGAGGCCCTGCAGTTTGATCTGAAATCCACAAAGGAGAAAATTGCGCTCTATCTACGCGAGTACCAAGACCTCCTGAATATCAAGATGGCCCTGGAGATTGAGATCACGACTTACCGGTAAGGGGAAAGCAACCTGAAAATTGACTTAGTGCCACGTATTTGAATTCATAATCATTATTTAGTCATCATTTGTCTTTTTTTTTTGCAGAAAATTGATTGAGGGAGAGGACCTGCGGCTCGCTGGCATGATGCAAACCCTGTCTCTTACCACCTGTTCCATGAGCGCTATTGGTGCTGGGATGAACTTTGGTGGAGGAAGCATGGGTGGAGCCGGCGGAATCGGTGGTGGAGGCATGGGGAGTGGCGGGGCAATGGGTGGGGGCATGGGCGCAAGTTCAGGCAGTGCTGCTGGGGGCATTGGGGGTCATGGATTTGGAGCTGGGGGCGTAGGTGGAGGCATGGGAGCTGGTGCTGGGGCTGTGGGTAGAGGTGGTAGTAGTGGAGGAGTGGGTGCCGGAGGAATGACTGGCGTTGGCACTGGTGGACTGGGTGCCGGAAACGCTGGTGTCGGTGCGGGTTTGGGTGCTGGTGTTGGGGGAAACTTGGGATTTGGTGCCGGAGGCAAGGGTGACAGCAGCACGAGTGGTGTTGGAATGGGTGCGGGTACTGGCTCTGCAGGTTCTGGTGGCATGGGCAACAGTCAAATGGGGTTTAGTGGAGGCGAGGGGAAGGGTGATGGAACCGGCGGAGGAACAGGAGGGGATGCCGGCAAAGACCATGGAATGGGTCCCACCGGAATGGGCCGCGGAATCGGAGGCAGTGGAGGAACTGAGGGTGGGGATGTTTCACTGTCAGGCGTTGGTGGCAACAATGACGCCTTGGGATCAGATCAGGCTGTGGAGCTGACGGAGAGAAGGACGGTGCTCATTAGGTAAAGGTACCATATCATTTTTAATCTCTTGAAAAAAGCTTCTTTCTACCACAGCATTAAAACTAAAATATAATCAGACACAGCCCAGATTGAGAATTAAGGAGGGTTATTTAGGGCTAGGGCCAGCATCTGCCTGCCTAGTGGCCAGCCTCCAATTCTCTCTTTGCTCTTTCCTCCCCGGCAGAACGGTGAAAAAGGAGGGTGACGTGCTGGAGATGGACCGCCAGGAACAGACCTACACCATCAGCGGTGCCGCCGATGACTCCGACAACGAGTGAGCAGCACAAATTCCCAAGTGACCTCCTCTCACCCGCGAACCTTCACGCCCCTCTGAGCTTTGCGCTGACCAAACGCCATGTCTGGGCACTGACCTTTCGACCTTTGCCCTGGACAAGAGGACCATGAATGACCCTTTTGCTACAAAGCTAAACCTTCGCCTCATAGAGTTTGAATATGCCTAAGAACACTCAACATGGTCTCTTAACTTCTGTGTGCCTTGTAATCCCCCCCCTTTCCCCCCTGCTCATCGCAAATAAAGCTATCAGCATTCATTTTCCTTGTCTTCCTGTTATTTAATGTCTTTCATTGAGGTGCCATGCAGTGACACAGAATTATATCCAACAGTAACATGAAACGCTGGTGAAAACATTTCTCCAGCTCGTGTTTGACTCGGAATAAGAAAAAGAGTGAACAAAAATGGAAAGGAAGTAGGGAAGGGAAAAGCAAAACATAGAGAGAAAGAGAGACAGAGTCACCTGAGGGTCAAGGCGGTTGCCCTGACACTCTCTGGAGGGCTGACGAATCCATCAGTCAAAAATGTTTGGCTCTGCAGCGGGCTGACGGCGCACAGCCGTTTTCTGTCCTCATTCCATCCACATCCACACCTTTTCCTCCCGCCGCTGATTGGGAGCGACTGGATGTGGCCAGCAGATGCCAAACACTCTCAGTGTCCTGCTCGAGGGCTGCGAGCAGAAACACGCAACACACCACCAATCCTCTGACAAAAAAAAGAAAGAAACACAACAGAGAAAGGGACTGAGGATCTGTGTTATTTGGCAGCAATAACATTACTGTCATTATTATTTCGATAAACACAGCTGAAGACGCAGTGCATCATTCTTTTAAAAAGGCCTTTACATCACATATGCTGGGACCTTTAAGGATGGTGCTTTTGATGGAGATGGACATTTGCTCATGAAAAAAAAAAACAGCAGGAATTTGAATGTTTCTTGCTTCACATGAACAATCTAACACACATTTGTTACTTACTGTACAACAACAGTTGCGACTGGACCTGCTGATTTAACACTCTCGGACCTCCGAATACATTAAAACAGTGGCATTTCTCACCAGAGAGAAGATAAACTGCTGAATAACGGAGGTGTTATTTACTTTTTAATTTTTCCAAACTTGTGATTAAACGATGCAAAACAAGCTGAGCAAAAATATATATATACAGTATAAAGTAAGCCCACCAAGTTCCTGCAGGAGTCAACGCACCGCCAGCATCGCACTTAAAGCCGCATCACTGCATTATGAATTCATTTTTATAATAATCATAATGATCATCGATATTTCATTCCGGACATCACTTCCTGCTCAGCTCGTCCCGCACCCGAGCAACTGACGCGGCCAGACAATTAGTCTGAACCCCAAAACTGTCAATCGCGGATATAATGAGTGAGACGAGCGAGACGCTCATATCATTAGATCACATTTTGTTACAGCAAATTAATAATAATGTGAAGCCAACCCGAAGGATGCGCAGAGCAATTCATAAATCACAAATCATCATATACATTTCGATTTTCTGCTCAGTTCAGATGCGCATCGCGATTTTTTAATATAACGACACTGGCAAGGGAAGGGGGAGTGTGTCGGCATTTTGTGTGTGTGTGTGTGTGTGTGTGTGTGTGTGTGTGTGGAGCTCTCCATGGTGCTTCGTCCTCATGAGTGGAAAAAATGGGATGAACCGGAAGAGACGAGTGTAACAAAAATATATATAATATATAGAAAATAAATAAATGAATGCATTAATAAATAAATAAAACATTTCCTAAAATGTGAACATAAACTTCAGACACAAGTGCTGATCTGGCAAAAAAAAAGAAAAGAAGAAGAAGAAATGTCATTTCCTATTCAGCAAATGCAATGCAGATTTATTTTAAGCAATAAAAGGCAGATGGAAACGCAAGTTATTATTCTTTTATTCTTTTTTAATATTATTATAATTGTTGCTATGATAATTCATGTTGTAGTGTTGATATTATCAGTACTCTTATTATTGTTATTATATCATCATCATTATTATAATGATGCTATTCAGATATATAATTACAATTATAATGATATACTGTGAAATGGTATGGGGGGGAAATACAAAAATTCCGTTTAAAAAAAATGTACATTCTTCCTATAAAAAAGGAGAATAAATTCGCTGAAAATAGCAATAAAGAGAAATTGACTTGGACTGAAACATTTGACCTCGTTGGAACACGCAGGCCAGGCGAGGTTGCTCCTTCCATGCTCTCCGAACATGGCCCTCGCCGTGTCAGTTGTTGGCCCCTCGCACTCTCGGGTTCGCAGCAACACGCCGAGGAGCCAAGTGGGTCACTAACCTCCATCCACATGGAGGAGGAGAGAAACCGGTGTTTCGCTCCGAGCTGAGGGGGAAAGAGCTGCCCGCATTCTCCGAGGAGGGCAAAAGTTGGGACTTTTCTCTCTCTGCCACTTTGTGCGCATTGGGGGGTTTTTTTGGGGTGGGGGCTCAATCCCAATTAGGGTCGGCTGACACGCTGCGCCTTTCACGCGGCGGACCAGCCTGCATTCATTTGCCTCGGGAATGAACTTCTCCAGCAGACCTCGGGGGCCGGACGCGGCCCCGGGGGCCGGCGGGGAGAATCGGCCTGAGTGACACGCTCTCTTCTGGCGCGCTCGGCTGAGAAAAGGTATGAATTTATAAGGTGACACCGAGACATATCAATTCACGCGCCTTGTGTCCGCGCCCGCTCATGCGCGCACACAAGTGACTTTAAGTCAGGGCAATGAGGCCTGGTGGAGAGAGACGCGAGAAGAAGGAGGAGAAGAAGGAGGAGAAGAAGAAGAAGAAGAAGAAGAAGGAGGAGGAGGAGGAGGAGGAGGCCCCCAAGAAAAACTTTGAGACACTTTGAATACCGAAACGGTGCAGCCCCCTTCTATTCTGAGAAGGAGGGAGAGCGAGTCCGAGAGTGAATGAACTCACGCATGAACGGCGTTGAATCGGGTGCCGTTTATTGGGCTCCTCTCTAATGCGAGTTTGAATATGAGTCTGGGTTGAAATCCCAATCATGTCATCTGGTGGGAGTCCCATACAAGCATCATTACTATTCAAACGCGTCGCGAATGTCCCACCCGTCCCGCGCCCGGGCAGCTGGTCTGCCCCTCGGTGCAGCCTGCGTGTTTCCCCACAGCAAGTGGACAAGACCCGGGCCACGATTCAACAGTAACGACAAGAAATACAAATGTGAAGAACGGGATCGGAAGATGTCGTTATATTTTTCAGAGAATCGTGCAAAGAATCATAAGCACTCCGGAGACTTTGGCATGGACATGAGTTGAGTCTCCCTAGAACTACCCCCCCCCCCCCCCCCCCCCCCCCACGAGGATTTAACTCCTCTTCTTCTTCTTCTTCTTCTTCTTCTTTAATTCGTGGAGGTCAAACACATGCACTGTCATTTTCTTAAAAAAAAAAAAAGAAAAAGACAAAAGAAAAAAAGGAAAAGACGTGGGAATCTGTGAGAAACAGGCCACATTGCTAAGTGGGACAATGATTGCGCGCGGCCTTCTCTCTCCTCAATGGACCCCCCCGAACCAAGAGGTTTATGGGTCGACATAAAAAATGTGTTTTCTCCTGCAGCTCAGGAGGGGGGGGGGGGGGTTCCTATAATGGCAGCCCCCATTGAAACCTGTCCGGGAGAGGTGGTGGTGGTGCTGGTGAACCCTTGGCACCCCATGAGGTGTATATACATATATATATATATATATATAGTCAGGGGCGCATGAATGGCGATCCCTGGTGGGGCATTGCTCTCTGTGTCCACCGCGTTGCTTTGCAGTGCAGGTTGTTCCTCTGTATTCATGGGTCATTAATGGCCCAACCAGTTAAATCAGAGCCCCACCGTTTAGACAGTTGAAATCAGGGGGGGGGGGGGGGGGGGGGGGGGGGGGGGGGATGGCTGGCAAGAGCCGCACCATAAAAAAAACGAAAAAACGTCTCCCTCCCTCCTGGTCCTTCTCTCCCGAGCTGTGATTCTTCTCATGGTCGTTATTTAAGTTCATTAAAGAGAGAGAGAGAGAGAGAGAGAGAGAGAGAGAGAGAGAGAGAGAGAGAGAGAGAGAGAGAGAGAGAGAGACGCAAAAGTTTCTTGCACTTTGCAAGAATCCGCGTTGATTGACTCCGCAATATTGTCCCGCGAGTAAAGATCCGAGCATGTAATTAATGTGTCTTCCTCTTTTCAAGGGGGGAGGCGGGACAATAGCCGCCGGTCAAGCCATTTAATTTCATTTAATTTTCCATCCCATTTGCTCCCAACGCCGCCTTTCACTCGTGACACCGAGCCTTTTGACCGCTCTTAAGAGGGGGGGGGGGGGGCGGCACAGGGGGTCTCTCCCCCCCCCCCCCCCCCCCAGCGACTTCTTCTCCGCAAACAGAAAGGCCAAAAGTATTCGCCTTCCACCTCGGAGAATAATTCATTTCACTGTGGAGAATTGCGGGTTGGCTTTTTTTCTTCTTAGTAGCGCAGGGGTGGATGGGAACCGGCCGCGGAGACGCAGGGGCGTTCATAAATAACCCCTGCGCACAGCCGGGGTGCGAACATTGCGCCCATTGACGAGATTGTTCGCGTGTCGTTCGGGCTCTTTTCGACCGAGTGAGGAAGAGCGCGATGGGGAGAGGAGGGAGATTCATGTGCCTTATATCACCTGCACCGTTGGAGTTAACTGTAGATTGTGTTTTAGTGTTGCTGTTTGTTTCCCCTAATTTATTCTTTGGCCCTTTTGATATACATTCTTTAAAAAAACAAAAACAACCAGCAGGCAGGTATTGTCTCTCCATCTCTCAGAGGCCATGGCGGACAGGTCAGAGGTTATAACATGTCCATGGTCTGAATTGATCGCCCACAGGTTCTTGTTCTTCTTCTTCTCATCTGTTCAGACTGGCAGGCACAGCGCAGCATCAGAAGCCTCCTCCTCTTCCTCTTCTTCCTCCTCCTCCTCCTCCTCCTCCTCTTCTTCCTCCTCCTCCTCCTCCAGCATCTTCAGACAACCTGCTGCACACGGAGCCACATCAGGCCGGAGGCTCCGTCTCTCTCCAATCAGGCCTGATGATGATGATGATGATGATGAAGATGATGATGAAGAGGCTTCTGTGCCAATAAGCAGCAGGGGAATCAATGTGTGGCTGCATGACATTAAAGCTTGTGTTCATCTGAATTCTTCCCAAAAACAAAAACGTAAGAAAATGAAGTCGGAATTCTCTGATTTCCGCTTCTGAAATGTGAATATTTTCTGGTTTCTTTGCTCCTTTGTGACAGTAAACTGAATATCTTTGGTGTGTGGACAAAACAAAACATCATCTTGGGGTTTTTGGGACACACGATCGACATTTTATGGACCAAACAACTAATCGACTAATTGAGAAAATAATCGACAGATGAATCCATTATGAAAATAATCGTTAGTTGCGGCCCCATATGTATTTTATATATGATTTTCCTTGTCGAGGTTGCACGATGGAAACATGATATCTCCATATTTGGCAATTCGGAATGTGATTAAAGTATCCATCTGAGAAAACCTCTCCTAAAATTGAAAGATTACAAAGTCCTAAGATTATGAAAATATTTGGAGATTCACGGCGCATTTATGCAAATAGTGTAATTTTTTATTGCAAAATCAATCAATTAATCAATTAATCAATCAAGTCACTCAATCATTTCCTGATATTCCCGTGTCTCTCTGTTATGACAAAGTCCAGTGAAATAAATACATACAATAAGAATATTTCATTTTCCGAGTATTACAAATTATTTTCACATTTGCATTTATTAAATCTATTTGCATAATATATGGGACATTCGCTGCCTTATCATTTAATTGGGAATTATTATCTTTTTTGTTTTGTTTACGATTAAAACATTTCCCCACGTAATTAAATTAGTGAAACGACGCAACCGATGAGGTAATGTGAGAACTGATTCGAGTAATTGTTTCTGGTTTTTGTTTGATTTCCCCTTCGTCCTTGTATGAAACAACAGACTGAACATGTGTTGAACGAGGACGATGAGACAGACAACCACAAGTGTGTGCGTGAGAGTGTGTGTGTGTGTGTGTGTGTGTGTGTGGTAGAGAGAGTTAGAGTGTGCGTGTTGGGAAGATGGCGATGGTTATTTCAAGTTACTTTTCCTCCTCCTTCTCCTTCCTACTGGTGGTTTTCAGTACCTGCCTGATCGCAACCCGGCACACGCCGAGAGTCAATGGGAGTTAACAAGTCCTCTAAACTTTCCTGCGCCTTTTGTCAACCTAAGGACACAAAAAGAGAGAGGAGGGAGAATAAAGACGCTTTGAAGTATATATATAAAAAAAACAAAAAACCCGAAGAATGCCAGCCAAGTAGATTTAAAGTAGCCACTCATTTCCAAAAAAAAAAAAAAAAAAAAACCTGCCCTGAAAGGGGAGAATGGCAGAGGGCGAAGATTTATGGACAAATTATACAGTGGATTTGTCAGTGAAAATATCGGAACTGTCTGCGGGACAAAGCCACATGCTGAGGATTAATGGTCGCCGCGGACCTTTGATTGCGCACCCTCTTTTCTCTGCCCTTGACAAATTGGATTTCGGGGACGGGGAAGGTCGCCTGGCCCTTTGTGTCCCCTGACCGTTCGGGAGCAATTCATTATGCGGCGGGGGTGAGGGAAAGTCTCCATGTGAGCGGGCCCGGCCCGTTTCCCCGCTCCGCACAGCTGCTGGAGAGCCCAACTCTCTCACACTCACACACACGCACACACACACTCTGCCCCCCCTCCTCCTCCTCCTCCCCTTTAAACTACCTAACATAGCACAGCATCACCTCTCTCCGCACCCCCCCCCCCCCCTCCTGCTCTTGCATCCTGGAGTTGGAGAGGTTGGGGGATGTGGAGGGTGTGTGTGTGTGTGTGTGTGTGTGTGTGTGTGTGTGTTGGGGGTGGGTGGGTGGGTGTGTGGGGGGGCTACCTTGCCTTTGCACCATCACTAGAAAAGCCGGGGAGCCCAACGCCACAGCATCACTCTGAGGGCGGATATCGGCCGGTCCTCATCATCCTCTCCTCCTCCTCCTCCTCCTCTCGTGCATCCGCCGCCTCTCCCTCCTCATTTCCCTGCGCTCTCTCCCGCTGTATACTCGGTCTCCATCAGCCTTCATGGTTCTGATCTCACCCCACGCCATGCAAGCCACCCGGGCGTCGACCACCGTCAGTGTGTTCGCGGACTGCAGCGTCCCGGCCGGGCTGCGGATTGGACCGGTACCGGGCGTCTTCAAACTGGGGAAGTACGTGTCGGACCGTAAGGAAGTTGGACCCAAGAAGAAGGTTAGTTCATCAAGACATGTGACACTTTGGAAAATATACGTTTGTCTTTATTTTTTCTTCTTCTCTTGTATTGTGTTGTTTGCACCGAAATAATTTTTAAAAATATTTGTAGTGACATTTGTTAATCAGGTGCAGTGGATCTTTGACTGAGAGATTGCATTGAGATATTTAAAAAAACACTTTTACGCATTTATGTATTCCATATTTAGTTATTACATCTATATCCGAGGAAGAAAAATTTAACTATTTTTAAACTAGCCAATTGTTATTTTATTTTAAGTTTTAATGAGGGAAAATTACGCCACATATTAAAAAAATTAAATAACTTAATAACTGAACTCACAGTCGTGTGATTCTATCGAAAACAGTTTGGATTTCTAAAGCTGCACTGTCAAACTCCATCGGGCCCCTCGGTCATTAGTTGCTTCGGCCTGTCACGTTGGCAAATAATTGAGCTCCATTAAGTGGCGGACTTGTCAGTCTGCGCTTCTCTACTTAACCGGCCTAATGGGCGACCCGGGCCCCGCCGCCTCTCATTTCACTGCCTGGCGGGCCTGTTATTCCGATGAGCCGTTTAGCTTTAATGTAATCCGGCCACAGAAAGATGCCACCGAGGCCCCCCTCGCTGCCTGGGGCTGAGAATAATATATATTTATATCCACCAATAATAACAATAAAGATAAAAAGGTACAAAATTTAAAAAAAAAAATGTTATTGGAGTGGGATTTTCCTTCTCATATTAACAGCATCCCGGAGAAAATAAGAAGAAAGGCTTAAGACATGACATAAAAAATAGAATAGGACACGTGTAGGATAAAAAAATGTAATTATTATATTATGGTTATATATTTTTTTTTATCCATAAACAGTGGTTAAACAATTTGCAGCCGCAACCGCGCTCCTGTTACATTGTCGGAGCTGTCAGCGGTTGTGATTGATGCGTCTAAATGCGTGCCCACCCCCCCCCCCCTCCCCGGAGGGGGCTGCCGGCGATCATCAGGTGCAACACTCTGTGTCAAATGTCACGCCTTCGATCTTTAATGTCCCCGAACAGTTTAGAAACGCTCTGACACTCCTCAAATTCGTTTCCCATATCAAGTCAATTAGGGCCCGAGTGTCGCTTTCTCTTTAGTAAATTATCAGCAGAGCGGATAAAAGGCGCATTATGAAGCCGCGTCTCGGGTCAGGGCTGCGGCTGCGGCCGAGGCATCTCCAGGTACCGCGACGGGCCGAATTCGTTTCATGAAAAAAAAAAAACCTGTCTAAAGACGAAAAAAGGAATTAATGGAAACCTCAGGCTACATATGTGGATTAATAATAAAAGAAAAGAATTTGGTTTAGTTTTTTTTTTTTTTAAATTGCACTTTCCCCATCATTTCCGTTCTCACCCGTGTCACTCTGCCTCCTTCAGATCCGCCTGGTGCGGGGGGAGTTCGTGGATGAGTCGGGCTGTCCCGTGCCGGACTGGATCGGCTTCGTCCGCGCCGCCAGGAACAGTCAAGAGCAGAACCTGGAGGCCGTGTCGGACTTACCTGGTGGACAGGTGCTTTGCTTTTTCTCCCCCCCTCACACACATAAACCTGGAGGAGTTTGTTTTTAGACACTTTTGAATTAACCCCCGCCTCTCTGCTCTTCTTCTTCTTCTTTGATTTCTTTTTGGTAAAGATTTTCTACCGTGTGCTGAGGGAAATCCCCGCAGGAGAGGAGCTCAGCGTTTGGTACTCCAACGCGCTGGCCCAGTGGTACGACATCCCCACCACGGCCACTCCCACGCACGACGAGAAAGGTAAATGAGACGGTCACCGATTTTTTTTTTTGTGGGGGTGGGTTGGGGTCTGAGGGCGTCCAGTTTAACCAAGTGGCCTTTTGGTCACTGGTGGTAAATTGGATAAAAACGCTTTTGACGAATAGTTATGACGATCACGATGCAAAATCTGGATGGAAGCAGAAGATTTTTTTACCGGCAATAATAATAATAATAATAATAATAATAATAATTATAATTAATAGAAA
The DNA here is from genome assembly GCF_022379125.1 of Scophthalmus maximus. Lineage (NCBI taxonomy): Eukaryota > Metazoa > Chordata > Actinopteri > Pleuronectiformes > Scophthalmidae > Scophthalmus > Scophthalmus maximus. The sequence goes on from NC_061515.1 coordinate 3,453,471, forward strand.
CGAAATTCGATAGGCTGTTGTTTCAGTCCTGTCTACAGGCGACAGATCAGTCTGAGCGAGTCATCGACATGTTGAGGATCCATCACTACACACAGTTAAATGACTGCCAATACTCGTGATGACCCCCCCCCCCCCCCCTTCCAGATATGGAAATCAATCGGATGTTTTATTTTTAATTTTTCTTCCAACGTCTTTCTCCTCCTTCTCTTTTCAGATATTTTATTTTAGAAAAACATATTCGTTAAACTGGAAGATTCGAGGGGACAGGATTTGTTTTTGCAGCGTGCATCATATTCCAGGATCATTAGATTGGCAACGCAGGGGCCTAAAAAAAAACATTAAATGCAAATTAAAATTTAATCTCAGTGCTCATTTGCCACCGACGTACCACCCCTCCCGCTTCAGAATGATTTCTTGTCTGGCTTGAGTTTTGTCTGTGTCCATGTGCTTGGGACTTTTTAATCCGTCTGTGCGTTTGCTGTGATGGTAATTTGGGGATTTGCAATGTACGCTTGGGGATTAACGTTTAATCTGGGGTCAAACAGCAGGAAATAATCCGTTAAACAGGAAATTATCAACAGATACGTTGCAGGAAAATTCCTTCAAGAGATTATAGATTGAAGGTTTGGTTTTTTTTGGTTGCGTAGTGGAACGATGCTCTCTCTCGAAAAGCAAATTTGATCGAAAGTAATTACAGTCCTTTTAAAAAAACAATTAAAAGCAAATAAAAGCAAATATCGACGTGTCATTGCGACCGCGGAGGGAGAAGAAGAAGAAGAAGAGGAGGAGGCTGGTGATTTAGTGCCGAGGAGGCGTCAGGTTAACAAACGCCAGCGCGTCATTAATATTCATGCAGTCAAAAAGCAAATAAATTCGAGAACAAGTGCTTCACGGCGAATTAGGCGGGGTGCGTTGAGGTATTGTGGCCTAATGAATGCTAACTTTTATGTGGGGTGTATATTGCCCCTGATTCTCCGGCCTGACGCACCGTGTGTGTGTGTGTGTGTGTGTGTGTGTGTGTGTGTGTGCTGCTCCTGGACTGGACATACGCTCGCTTCCCATTATGAGGCGTCAACAGATGGGCCGGCGCCATTGTTTCATGGAGACTTGCGATTTCAAGCAACAGCTGCTGTCACTTCCACGGGAAAGAGCGCAGATAGAGAGAAGGGGAGAAGGGGAAAGTCCCCGCACTCAATGCATCGGTTTCATGAGCGCCAGATTGGGCAGGGCGTTTTTTTTTTTTGTTGCTCTTTTGATGGCGGGCCCATAAACAATGGCCCCGCACGAGGATTACAAAATCATTACAACTGTATTAACCTCGACCGGGGGTCCATTAAGATGCGGCTACCTCCCCCCGGGAGTCTATTACCGTTTGGCACCAGATCTTAGAGAAACCGCATCGTATCCATTTTGGTCTGAATTGAAATAGCACGACTGTCTCTAAAGAGACAAAAACAATAAAGTATGACAATGTCTTGATGTTTAAAATTCCTCGATTTTGTTTCAAATTATATTACTGCATGTTGTGTGTGGGTATGGTTTTATTGTGGGAATAGTCTTGTCTGTGTATAGGCCCCCACAGGTCACATGTCTACAGGTCAGCAAACCTGTTAGTTTCATTTTTACGCACGGGCTTGGCATCTTTACGCATGGACATATTCTGTAAACGGTCATGTCCCCAGAAGGCCTACGGTCACTTGTGTCCGTCTCATCACTAATGCCATGCTTTGCTTGTTTGTCTAAACAGGTGAGGAGCGTTACATCTGCTGGTACTGCTGGAGAATATTCAAGTACCCGAACACGCTCAAGGCCCACGTCCACTTCCACTGCGCGCTGAGCAACGGCCGGGGGTTCGTGAGCGGCGAGCAGGCGAGAGGCACGGAGGCGTTCAGCCAAAGGTCGCCGAAGTCCGGCGACATCCCCAACACGTCCACCTCCCCGCGGAGCGGGCACAGCAACTCGTCCATCTCGGACTCTGGCAGGCGGGCGGTGTCCTCCTCCTCCTCGTCGTCGTTTCTAATCAAAGCGGGACTGTCGAAGAGGAGCAGCTCCGAGGAGCAGGACAGGGCCCTCGACATGAGCGTCACCGCGGCCAGGAACCAAGGGCAGCAGCTGCTCGGCCTGGGCGCCACGTCCTCCGTGCTCAGCAGCATGGGCTTCCACCCGGGCGTGCGCTCGGCCTTCAAGCCCACCGGCGTGTCCAAGGTGCCGGGCGTGGACGCCTCCAGAGAGGAGGCCAACGGGAAGCTGAGCGGCATGGGCTTCGGCAAACTCATTGGGAACATGAAGCCGATCCGCGCCATGGCTGAGACTCTGAACGGAGCAGGGAGCCATGCGCCAAAATGCGCGCCTGCAATCATGGACAGCGCGTCTCCGATGGGGCCGTGCACGAACGCTATCCGGGCTTTCCCGCTGCTGCCTCACATGGAGGAGACGTCGGCCTTTAAGCACGTGGACAGCCGGATGCACGCCGGCCTGTCCCCGTCCCGGTACCCGCAGGTGCCCCCCGGACTCCACTTTGAACGGTTCTCCCTCCCTCACTTCGACGGCGTTAAGACTTACGGGGGAGACTGTAACATCCCGCTGATGCCCTTCACCGTCTACAACGGGGAGCTTCTGTACAGCTCGCCGTACTACCCGCTGAAATTCCACTTCGGCAACCTCCTCAAGTACCCGGAGTCCATGTCCTACTTCGGCGCGCCGTCGCTGAGCCAAGACCTGGGCTCCATCACCAACATCGACCGGGAGATCGCCATGCACACGCAGCAGCTGTCCGAGATCGCCGCGGAGAAGAACCGCACGAGGCTGGACTCGATGCCGACGGGGGCCCCCGGCAGCGCCGCGCCCGGCAAGCCGAAGAAGGGACACCTGTGTCTGTACTGCGGCAAGCTCTACTCGCGAAAGTACGGGCTGAAAATCCACATGAGGACTCACACGGGCTACAAGCCGCTCAAGTGTAAGGTGTGCTTCAGGCCCTTCGGGGACCCCAGCAACCTGAACAAGCACATCCGGCTGCACGCGGAGGGCAACACGCCGTACAGGTGCGACTTCTGCGGCAAGGTGCTGGTGCGCAGGCGGGACCTGGAGAGGCACGTCAAGTCGCGGCACCCGGGCCAGACGGCGAAGAAGCTGGACGACGGCAAGCCGGGCGGCCTGTTCGACGACGCGGAGCACAAGAGCGACGACAACGACAGCGACGTGGACGTGTGCTTCACCGACGACCAGAGCGACCAGGAGTCGAGCAAAAACACCGACTGAGCCTGCGGCGACCCACAGACACTCGGAGAAACTGTCCATTGTCTTCAGACGGTGTACCCAACAAGAGCACGTCATTTAGTCTCATACCAAGTCTGCCCCCCCCCCCCCCTTTTTATTTTACATTATAGGCCACAAACACGTCCAAATTTAACATCCATTCAAAAATATAGATTTTGTGAGCATTTGACAACATTTGCCTCAAACTTCATTGGACATGTGTCCAGTAATGATTTGCAATAATAGGGCAGGAAAGATTATTTCTTTTTCTAGTGGAAATGTTGCTCAAGGAAACAACGTTTGAGGCCTTTGAGCTTCTTCTTTCTCAATAATCCTTAAAAACGAATTTAGCACACAGGGAAGAAGAAAAAAATCAGTCGGTTTGTTTGACATTTTCGTTTCGGACTGTGTTCACATTTATATATTTTGGCAATATAGAGCGATGATCCAAGAACAACAACAACAAAAAAAAGATCAAGGCTGAATATGAGATTAAATGACTAATTAAGTTACACGTTTTAGCAATGTAAAAAAAAAAAAAAAGGTACCAGATCAGTTTTTTTTTTTGAGTGTGTAACGTCTCCCCCGGAGAAAAAGGATCTATGAGTTTGAAAAGCCAACCAACCCCCCCCCCCCCTCGCAAAAAGAGACTAATATCCAGTATTCCCCTGTAAACTGTTAGTTGCACTTTAAAAGCAGCAATGGGCACCTCAGTTCAAAAAAGAAAAAGAAAAAAATCAGCTGCAAGAACAATGATTCTGATCGAACTTATTGATTTCCTTCACCTCATTGGAGATTCTCGTGTTCGCTGCGCCTCGCTGAATAAAACACACTGTACTTAAATTTGCACTTTCTTGGCGGAGGCGTGTTGTTGATCTCTGCAGCAGCAGCCAGTTCATTATTTAACGAATTATTTCTAGAGAGAGAGAAAAATGTATTGATTGCAGTTAAAGGCATAATGTAAAGTGTAAAGTATGATATTTCACATCCTGAGTGGAGAAGTGTTGTATACGTTTTGTTTATAAGTGACATTGTCTGTGATGAGGACAATATTTTACTATTGTCCGATACGTCGTTGATGTGTTTTTTTTGTTTTCTTTTGCAAAATAAATTTATTTAAAAAATGAGAAGAGCTGAGGTGTTTTTTTCTGTAGTAACAACACAAATCTTCACGTTTTCCATTTAAAGCTAGATTTAAGGTGTCGTACGGAAATTATTTTATTATTATCATTATTATTATTATTAATGGCTGTGAGACAAAATCAGCCCTGAGAATTCAGTTCAACACACAGATCAAATACAGGTGGACGTCTGACAAAAAGGTGTCCAAGGATTTAAAAAAATGACAACTACTACCTATAATAATAATAATAATGATAATAATAATAATAATAAATAATAATAATAATAACAACAATTAAAAAATCACATTGAGGAATACATATTAATGAGTGAAATCTATTTACAGTCATTCACACTAAGTCCATGTGGGAATGGAAACTGTACAAAAAAGGTATAAATCCTGTCCTGTATGAAAAAAATATTTAAAATAAAATAAATCCTATTTAAGTATTAGCTTATATAGTTATAGTTATATAGAACAGTTTTAACAGTAAACGCGTTCACTGCAAACTACAGGGAGTCTTACACCATTAAATTATCAAACCATTAATGCTCAACATTATAAGAATAAGATTCAGCATGGAGTTAATTCTGAAAAGTGTTCCAGACCCCATCATATAATTAATTATATGTATAATATATATCACAGACCTGTAGCTGTCAAATAAATGTGGTGGTTTCAAAATGTTTTCTCAGAAATGTGCTGGCTTTTCTGCACTGTTCCATTTAAATAACTAAAAAAACAACCTATTGATCAGAGGCCACTTTGAGAGATAACAAAAAAAAATACATACACTTATAAACACATGGTGCCAAAACCGAAACACAACACGGAGTGACTGAGAGAAAAGTCAAATCTTTTGCCAACAAAGTGAGTCCAGATTCACTGAAAACTGCTCAAAAAGATCCTTTGAATACGTTGGGGTAGAGGTCAAGAAAAGAAAAGATTTATGGTTTCGAAAGTAATTATGTAAGAACTCATCTTTAAAGAAAACTCCACAGAAACTTTTTAAACTAATCTAAAATATACGAATATTGAAATTCCCAGTGCAGGCCAAATAATTTGTGTCTATCTGAATTCTTGAATTTCCTTTTTTTTTCCTCATCAGCATTTCCACAAGCCTTTGCACTTAAAAAATAAAACGTAATAATGAAGGCATGGATTTAGAAAGAGGCGGTTTGGGGTGGGGGGTGCTGCCACCTCCTTTTAGGGATGAGGTGAACTCCAGCAGGTTTGGAATCCGATCACTTCAGCGGCTGCTTCCCTCACACTGACCCTGCACTTCACACCAGGGCAGAAAACATCCTCCTATAGTGATGCAGTTCACACTATTATAATATGAACAATCCAAAAGAGCATGGGCTGCAGCAGAGCTGACCTCACCTCTGATGACTACATGTCAGCTGCTTTAGTTTGTCTTTTTTTATTTTATTTTTATGATCGTAAAACATTGAACAGACATGGCAGCTGTCTTTCACCCTACGACTGCATCCGTGCCTTGTTTTTGCTTCACAATTCCCTTCGGCTGTGGCGCAGCAGACAAATAAAGAGCCGACAATGACAGTCGCTGGCAATTTGATGCTCTAAACTGGCCGCTGGTGAATGACCACCTCGTCTCTACGAGCTGCTGAAGACATGGTGCGACCTTGATGTGGCGGAGTGAATCCATTTGTGCTCACTTTAAAGAAGCTATAGTGCGCCACCATATTCAATCTTCTCCTCTGGGCCTGTCACTTTGGCTGAATGTATTGTCAAGGTGGCGACACTGGGAAAACACACACACACGCACACACGCACACACGCACACACGCACACACATACACACATACACACATACACACATATATATGTAGAGTATATCCATTTTTATTGGGTTCAGGCTGTCTGGGTTATGTCCAGACCAGAGCTGCAACAATTAATCAATTAATCGATCACTAAATCAATCATCAACCATTTTGATAATCGATTAATCGGTTGTTTTTAATGAAAAAAAAGAGGCAAAATTCTCTGATTTCAGATTCTTACATGTGAATATTTTCTGGTTTCTTTGCTCCTCTGTGACAGTGAACTGAATATCTTTGGTGTGTGGGGGAAAAAAATCATCATCTTGGGGTTTTGGGAAACAAGATCAACATTTTTCACCACCTATGACATTTTATAGACCTGAACTAATCTTAAAAATCGAGAAAAAATGATCGACAGATTACTCGTTAGGTGCAGCCCTATAGTCCAGACCTTATAAATCTGAAAGTTCTCCCACGTGCTGTTCTGATGAAATATAGAAAAAGAAAAATGTTGCTGCTGTTGATGTCTAACCATCAAACGTACATTGGCGACATAAAATGACTCGAAAATTGAAATTCCATATGGCATATTAGCGAAAAAAACCTGATGTGAAGTTGCAGAAATTTGTTTTTTTTCAGACGCGAGGACGCAAAGATGCGCGACATCTGGAATAAAAGTGTGGTCAACATGGACAATATGTGAACAATCAGTGAATTTCACGCAGATTAAGCCATTTTCGTTAATATGACGAGATGATGATTGGTCTCCATCTAGCAGGACTGATTGACAAAAGTAATCAAATAATCTGTTACACTACTCGGTGGGGACTTCACGCTAGCGAGTCACCTACGGAAAAACTGAAGTGAAGAAGCGTGACTGGAAGTTCTAACTGCTCTCTACTGAGATCCAAGACGTAATCCCTCACACTTTACATCAATCACATCGACAACATGTTGCTAAGTAGAGCAGTAATGAGGCTGTTTGTGAGCACAATTTACCCAAAGTCTTCCTGCGGGACTCTGTTCAGACCTTTTAGAATTTTTTAAAAGCAAACAACACCTAATATCTCGCGCCGCTTTTTGCCACTTTTGTGGCTAATTTGAGCAACAAAATGGTCCGAGCTCTTTCGGGAGAACGTCTACGCCACGTGTGGCCGAAATTCACGCCCGAGTTTGACAAGTCGGACACAGATCGGACACGCCGCTGACCAATAAGTGCTGCTGCGCCGGTTCGAGCGCCGTCTCCCGACGCCTCAATAGACCTGAGTGGAGGCGCCGGCACTCGTCTCAGACAGAAAACGTGGCCTTTTTTTCACCCAGTCAACAACCGGCCGAGTGGAGTCGCCATCTTGAGGGGTTGTTTTTTTTCTTCTTCTCTCCTTTAGCACAGAAAACGGATGGTGGGGTTGAGTACGAGTCAGGCCGCACGCGGCGGGTAAAGGCGGAAACGCGCCACGGAGCAAAAGCTTACGATCCGGTGGTTGACCTTTTTGTTCAGCTACTGGTCACGAGTGCCGGAGAGAACGCGATTGCAGACACAAGCGAGGATATGAGATTTTTTTTTCCTAAGGGGGATGTTGACCCCCAGTCTTCCCAACGGGGGAGTCTAGTGCTTACGTGCCCTGGCTGCAAGGAAACACCCAGAAAAAGAAAAAGAAAGGAGAGAGACCTGGTGCTCTGCAGCTGAATGTGATGTGATGCATTTACATTCTCTCAGGAGGCTCAGATGGAATTTATCCCCTCGCTTACAGTGACTTTAGGACAACGAGAAGAAAAGGCCAGCGTGACGCACGTGAAATCCCTCACCAGAATTTATACCGTACACACAACTTCGCTATAATTGGCCACAAATGCACGCCATGATTCAACCCACGGGAATTATTGTAATTAACAACAAAAGTGTTTTCCCTCCCAGTGGGGGGGGGGGGGGGGGGGGGGCTTCAGAGGGGTCAGAGCTGACTGTCCCCTTTATGCGTCCGCTCCGTTGTGTTCACTGTACGCCGTATTATATTCCCTCTCTCTCCTCTTGTGTACAATACTCGATGGCGCTCTCCGCTGTGGGGCCCCGCATCAGTCTGGACCGGATCCAGATGCCGTTTGTGTTTGGGAAAAAACACCCACCCTCTTTCCCTCTCTCTCACACTATAACACCCTGCTCGCTCATCCCCTCCCACCAGCGTTTTCAATCAATTAGTGCCGTTCATTAGTGGGAACATTGGGCGGGGGGGGGGGTTTGATTGAGAGAGTTTGACTCCCAGCCTAGAATTTGTTCCAAAAGCAGCGACTTCACCGGCCACCACCCTGGGGCCGACTTGTTTCCAGGCTACGACTGAGTTTCTCCTAAAGCCCCGAGCGGGTAGCCTTGATCATCGGAATTCTTTTCATCCACCGGTCTCAACTGACCGACCAGTGGCCGAGACATGATAAAGATCGCGGGTGTTTCAGCCTCATGCCAAGGTTTTAAACTAATAAATATGTATGCTGCGTTGACCTGGCTACCGTACAGACACATTTTTTTTTCTCTCCAGGAAATCAATTTGAAATGGGGTTTTAATCTTTTCAAAAGGAAGTTCTTTCTTTTGTAGCAGCCATTTAATTATTCGTTCCGTTCAAAGGGCTGAATTTGAAACTACGTTAAACTGAGGGCCCGTCACCATACACAACACAATCGATAGTTCTTGGCAAGAGCACAGAAAGAAAGGAGGGAAAAAAAAGGAAAAAGAAGTGTACACTAAAAGCAAAGATTCAAAAGCTGAAATCCCAAGTGAAGAAATAAAGGTGATGCCGTACTGGATATGTTGTGTTCAGGAGGGACAGGGACGAACAGTCGCAGGTCAGCCATGTTGTGCCATCTATTCTGCCCTCTTTTACCTCCAACTCATCAGTTGCCTATTGTCTGCATTCCATTGTTGCGTGAGGACTGTGAAGGCTGAGAGGCTGCCCGTGCTGCTGAAAGGGAAACGTGAATGTTTAGAATTTATCCAACAGAAAAAGTGTTTGGAAAAAAGTCATGTGGAGATTAAGTTCTCGGTGCGCTTTAGAAATATTCAATTTCAATTGAGTGGAGTTTAATTTGTATTATTTGTATTGTATTTGTATCACAATATACATTATCTCAAGGCATTTTTCCACGGTAAGGTCGAGACAAGGTCACACGCAGCGCGGCGTTTGCGTGCGTTCACGGCCGAATGAGACCGTAAAGGAAATGTCAACAGGAAATGGAAAGTCTCCTTTGTGCTTTAAAAATGAGATGCGGTGATCATAAAGTATTTAGCCTCCACTCAGTCAGTGGAGGTCACGTCCTGCACAGCAGTGGACCGTGTGTCCAGATCCAGACTCGGCTTCAGAAAGGCTCACGAGCTAGAAAACATTCAAACTTTACCTGGTTCCTGCAAGGTAAAGGGAAGATTTCTTTTTTTTTTTCAAAGTTCTACAGTTCAAGCTTTTAAAGGATAGTTTCGCCTCTTTTTCAATACTTCTGACATCTCAAACAAAATGGAAAGCTTCTGCTTGTTGTAAACCTTCCTCTTGAACTGGCCTTTAGACTCCGAGCACCTCGGGGTAATGGATGGAGGGGAAAAAAAAAATCCATAGCCCACATTCTGCAGAAAGTAAATTCCAAACTTCAGCTGAAGCTAATATGAGGCATCGCCGATCAAGACGTACAAATCTAAATCGCGTGAATTTCTTAGAAAACAATCTCTTGGAATCGCATGGAGAAGGGATCTCTCAACGGCCAGCAGCACTTTGATCCAGACAGAAACAATCTCCACAACTATTGGATGCAATCTCATTACCTGTGGACCAGACATTCATGGTCCCCAGAGGATGATGATGAGGATGATTCTGGTGATCGTGGCCAACTGGCATCAGGGTCCAAAACTCAAATGTGTACTTCGAAACGCTCACGTCAGTCTCATCAGCCACAGCTGTAGAGGCTACGTCGAGTTCAGCGCTAATCAGAAGATGTTGACATGCTATGCTAATATGAATGCTAATGTGCAAAAGAGCAAACATGGTAAACGTTGCGCTTGCTAATCGTCAGCACGACAGTGTTGCTATCATGGTCACGGTAGAAAGAAAAATATAAATGACAGCAGTCCTAAAAAAATCAACAACAATTAGCTAGTTTGACGGAATGTAGTTTTCTACAAATGCCCCGTCAGGTTTCTTACACAATAATATGCCAAATGTATAATAAACAGGGGGGAAATAGAAACGAAAAATGTGTTATTTGAAATTTTGCTTTATGAATCGTTGTCCGAGTTAACGCGGTCAAACCACTCAGGATGCTGAAGAGTGCTTAGACCTCTGTCACTGGCAAACCGCCGAAGAATGTAGCTTCAAATCTCAAGGCTTCCTCCTCTTTTTGTGGAATAATGAAGCCAGCTGGAATTCACAAGCATGCCCTCTACTTTATGTCTTCCCACCTGACACACACACACACACTGACCACACAATCTCCTGGAGGTCATCATCCGTGCTGTTGAATGTGCAGAGCTCGGGGATGGTGCTCGTCGGTCGGTCGGTCCGTCAACTGGCTCAACCCGGTTTGGTTCAGTGAATGTGACCTCGTGAAAAGGGGATTCTTTGTCCGAGTGCTGTTGTCACTTTCCCAGATCATCTGTCGGCTGCCGCCCGAATACAATGAGGTATAGCTGTGAAAAATCATAAGAAACATTTGGCAACGGTTATGGCTTCACAGATTTTGTGTCCTTGCTAGTTTGCAGGATTCACAGAACTGGATTTCCACTCGTATACATCTTTTAAAATGGAATTTCCAGTCGTTATCTATACCGCTTGTCCTTCACAAGGGGCTGCAGCCAATCCCAGCTGACCCTGGACAGGTCGCCAGCATGAAATTCCATTCACACCCATTGTATTGAGGTGGAGGCAGAAATCTGAGACGTATCTAAATGCGTCTAAAAGTCAAGGCAAACGAGTCCAATGTCAACTTATTAAAGATTCCAAAAAGATTTTTTTTTTTAAAATGTTACAATAGATGGATCTGTGCCAAAAACTATTGCTACCGCCCAAATAAATTCATCAAACTGGAAAAGAGAAGAATTTTGACAGAGTTCGAACTTTACTGTGGAGAACGTGAAAATCTGCTCTCGCATATCTGATGAGTGACAGTATTTAATTAAAAAATGTACATATATTTGATTTTAGTGTGGAAGAACGAGAAAATGTAATTTAACAACATTTATCAGGATAATCAAACTTTTTGCCGAAAAGCACATCTGACACAAATCCTAATTCAAAGCATAGAGAATTTTGAAAATTGTAAAGTTCTGAAAAAAACTACTTAGAATTTGGTCAGGATTAGGACAAATTTTTACACGACTCTATGCTCCCGACACATTTATCCATCGCTGCCAGTCTGTCCATATCCATGTGCCAACTCGTCGGCTGACGCATGTCCATTTAAACCAGGTGTGGGAATGGTACGCTCCGCCTACGAGAGGAAACTAATGAGTGTAAATTGACTATGTAAAAAAAGAAAACCTAGAACATGGCTGGACAGTGAATCTGCTTTCAAAATTGAAGATTCGACTATTGGTTCCTTTTTTTCGTATAGACGTAAAATTGCCGTCTCCCGTTATGAAGAACTAGGGCACTCCCGAGTGTTTCTCCCGCCCGGCTGCTGACAGAGTTGTCAGATGGTGTTTATTGGGCATGCACTTGCTCAGCGAACACCTGACACCTGAAGCTGAGTGTTGCAGAGGCAAACAGAAAATGAGACAAACTCCCTGCGGATGAAATAGTTACCGTCCGCGCCAAACGAGTCCAACACTCGGCCGATGGTGTGCAGCTCAGTGAGTCACTTCTCATTCAGTCAGTCACTGACATTCGCGTTCGTAGGTCTCTGGCGCTGCTGTTGCGGTGCAGCCAATAAAAAAAAAAGACATTTAATAGCTAGCGCAGAATAAATGCCAACAATAATTACTATCAACACTTTTATACGGTGAGCCGCCTGTTTGGTGATCTGAGCCGTGGCACCGGATGAAATGCAAGTCCCTGGATGGTTGCACGGGCAACGGGAAAATACACTTTAAAGTAAACAAACAGCACAGACAAAAGACAAGGACGAACATAAAAACCCCCCACAATATGTCGTATTTATATCGCAATTTCAAGGCCAAAGTCCATGTTCTGTATTCGCCAACCTGCACAGTAAAAAAGAACAGCTGGATCTATTTTTTTTTTTTTATAGCTTGCAGCACAATATTTGTATTTGCTACACAGACGAACATTTCCAGTTGTTTTAGGATGAAGTATGGTTTGTAAAATGAGCATGCTTCCGAGAGTGCTCGTCTCAGTTTCTGAGGTCTGCCAGAGCTGATGCCAAGCGACTGCTCGGCCGCTGGCAGCCTGCTCTCCTGGAGCAGGTAGACCAGGAGACGAGCGCAGGTAGAGTCAACACACACGACCGGTCAGATTGAGCTGAAAGAGATGGAACAAATGGCCCCAGATGCATGCAAAAGGACACACGCACACCACCGGCAACCAAAAGCGACCTATAACTGCACACCCAGTGACCACGAATCAACCAGGAGGAAGACGCGCTCGTCCTCCTGGCAGCGATTGTGGTCCTGACGAGAGTGGATGTGAAGTGACGGGGCGGCGGCTGGCAGCCTGCTCTCCCGGAGCAGGTAAACCAGGTAGAGTAAACACACACGGCTGGTTTCAGAGGGCGGCAGGGACGGATGCGCCGCGCACATGCAAGAAAGTAGAGCACGGGGGAGAAAGGAAGTTGATGCATGGTGGCAAGCGCGCACACACCACTACAGGGAGTTGTATAAGGAGGTAAAGGAAGGGACACGAGGTGTGATGAGAAAGACGGACATCTACCTCTGCTACTTGTAAAGGTCAGAGGAAGTGGTTTTTGTTTAAGGCAGACGACACTGCCCGGATTTTTTTGTCCTTCTCACCAAAGCCTTTTTTCAGACATGGAAAATCCGTACGGACATTATTTTCGGAGTTTGCCATTGGCAAAGGAAGAACGCAGCGTGAGATTGTTCCAAATTCACGCGACGGCCGGCACCCGGGTATTCTCTCATTTCGACGTTTTTTTCTGGACAATTTACCAAAGGGGCTGGCAGGACAAGTTCCAGAAAATGTCCTGAGCAACATTTGTGGCCTTTTTTGTTCACGCGCGGAAAAAAGATCAGGAGAATGTCCGGACTTCAGTGCACGTCTGAAAGCAGCTCAGTAGAAGAAAACAGGTTAGCAAGCAGGCCGACAACATCACGAGGAACACGTTGACAATGGATCCATCACAATGTAATGAGGTCGGAGCGTGTAGGAAGAGTCCACAGCCTCATCCTCGGTCAGAGAGAGAGAGACCATTAGTCCCCTGGTCCGGCCTGTCAGTTCTGATAGTAGCAGGTAGAAGGCCGGGGCTGTGGCACACCAGCTGTGGCTCACTGGTGCCCCTTCCTCCTCCGTCCCACCACCAACCTCTGCAACACAAACACATGCTAAACAGGCCACCGTCTCCGCTGCCCTCCCACATTCAGCTGCAAATGAGGCCCGCTCGGGGCCCCAGTCCCCGTTTGATGTCGTGAATAATGAGGGTGAATTTTCATTTGCGCAGGTTTTCTGAAAACTTAAATGCCCATTGTTTGCGTCCCGCACATCAAGCAGTCTGTCTGGCATGTGAGCTCGGGAGTATATTCAATGTCCGAGTTACGGACACAAACGTATTTTAAACCCACACCCCTCAAGAGATTTTTGTAAAAATGATTGCAGATATCACCAAGCCCAAGAGATTCTAAGGACTGGCAGAGGGAGTATATGAGGCATCCAATCGGAGGCAGACACGTGGTCCCCCTGATGGACATCTGACAAAGTGGATGTGAAGCGGCCGGCTCTCCTGGAGCAGTTAAACCAGGTGGAGTGGACAACAATTTGTGGTTTTATGGGGGTTGTGTACAGGACTATTTGTTGGCCGGGAGCAATGACTTCCTGGAGCCTTAACGCAAGATGGCAACCGGATACATGAGGAGAATAACACGCCAGTTATCTTCAGAGGTGCTGGTGTGTAGCCTAGATTTTTTTTTGTAAACCTTGGACAGGTAAACTAAATTGGCCAACTGTCTCTTGGTTGTACCTTGCAGACAGATACCAGTGACCTTTTAAAAAGAAAAACAGAATGAGCATATTACCGGAAAATGTTAAACTACTTCTTTCAAACCTTAAGGATATCGCTATAACGGCAGAGACAATGAATAAAAGTCCAAATAGTGATTGCATTTTTGATCATAATCTAACTTCTTAGCCGCTATTAGACACTCTAGAAAATGACAAAAAGAGACATTAGATACATCTTAATTCTTCAGTATAAAGATGGAGCACTGAGCAAAATCTAGGATTAAAAATGTTTGTCAATGAACTTTTCTTTACTCGTGGCTAAAACCAGACACTGACGAGATGAACACTTACTGTGACTGTATCAACATACAATATTATTGTTGAAAAAGAAGATAAGACTACCAATTTTTTGTTGACAATAGAGGAAAAATTCAGGGTTTTTTTCTTCTTATCAGGACCGCAGCATGGAGCACAGTGTTTTTAATTAGATCACAATGAGATAAAATCCTATTTGAAAGAAATGTTGACTATAATTGGATGACAAAAAAAAAAAGACTAAGACTAAATTTATAAAATGCCGACAAATTAAACACTAGAAACAAGTGAAAGGCAGTGAAAGTAGCAGGTCGAGCTCTCATCGACTAACTGGCGGGTTAAAAGTTGGCTTTAATTGAAGCCCCCGGGCGGCTGCTGGCTGCTATCGACAGGCTGCTTACGCCAGGTCCATAAGAGAATAACAGTTAGCTGGTCAACCTATCGTCCTCGTTCATAAGGCTGAAACGCGATACTTGTATTATTCTGTTTTTATGTGCTATGCGTTTGCCTGCTCAAAAAATAGTTCATAGTGCTTATGAGTGAATGAATAAGCTCTGTTGCTGGTAAATCTCTTTCTCTTTCACTTGTCTGTTTGACTAAAGATGTGTCGAATGTGCTCCATCGATTTCCTCATTACCCTCAGCCTACTAAACAACCAGGCAACAACTGCTGCTAATGCACTAGTCATTACCATTCAACCGGCCGGACAAGGTCTCCGAAGGGAAAACTTTCTCCCCGTTTCCCCCGAGGACATTCACTGCTGTGGTGTTGTACATCCATTGTGTGTCGACTTTACATTAGAGAGTGGAAATCAAATTAGAAGTTGCTATTTCATTCGAAGCAAACATTCATTGGTGGAGCAGTTATGTCTGAATAGAGCACTGAACCATATCAAGGTATTTTCTTTTCTGCACTCAGTCAGCTTTCACCACACAACTAGTTCGTACTAAATGTTTACAATATAACTGTAGCATATGTTACGGGTCCCAAAGCTATAATTTCCCCAATAACAAAAAAATTGGATGGATTGTGAAAACACATGGGTGAGAAGTCAGAAGGAATGAAGACGCAGACCGTTCTTTTTCTCTTTTCTGAGATTCCTCTGCTTTATTACAATATGTTCAAAACGTAAAATAGATAGATAGATAGATAGTTACTTTATTTATCCCAAGCTGGGAAATTCCGGTGTAACAGCAGCACGTTTCACACAGCACACAAAATATATACAATAAATACACAAACAAATGTAAAAATATACAGAATGCTAAAATATAGAGGATAAGAATAATAAATATAAAGAATCTACATGAATATTAATGGTGGAAATAGTGCAGTGGTAAAATCAGTACCCAGTAGTGTAAAATACAAACTACACAGAAATAAAAACGTTCCCCATGTCTTTGTCACAATATCCATTGCTTGGTTTTCAATAAATAAATGAATAAAGAAACTTTCAAAAATGAAAATGAACAGAGCTATAATTTCAAAAACCTTGTACAGGCCAATGACTCAACTGGTAGTTTCACCTCTAGTATGTATAAATATTACATTAATCTTCACAGGACTAATCATAAAAACATGTTTGTCAAGTGTTCGGGCCCATTATATTGGAACGATCTATAAAGTTGTTTTGTAAAACTCTCGGCGCGAGGCCGCCATTTTGTGCCGCGGTGCGCGGTAAAAACTGTTGTACACTCGAAAACAATTTTAATAGGGTTTTAAAAAACTGTGAAACAACATTAATCATGTTCGTGTTACGTTTCGGCTGCAGAGCGAAGTGAGTTCGTGTGGTTTTCACACTGTACTGACCTGAAGAGTCAGAAGGAATTGAAGACGCGGACGTTCCTTTTCCCTCTTCCTGGTTCCTCTGCGGAGTGGGCGGAAACCCTCACCTTACGAACACCGGGCGCAACACCACCTGCGCTCATTGGTTCCTGCTGCTTCTTCTTCTTCGTTGGATTTTAACGGCAGCTTGCATCCTTTATTTTGCATTACTGCCCCCTACTGGAGTTATTTAATTCCCATAGTAATTCAGAAGTAGCTTCACAAAGTGCTTTCGGAAAATCATTGCAATCACAGACAATTAAAATCAGCATTCCAACAATAATACGGTTTTCAGGTCAAATATCTGTATTAAAAAAAGATATAAAAAGACGACATCACATAAAAGCAAATCTATGGAAGTGGGTTTTTAAAAGTGACTTGAAAGAAGGCACAGACTCTGCCAGCCTTATCTCCTCGACAAATAATGTCCGGATTGTTATATTTTTTCAATTAATAAAACTGACCAGGTATTTCCTGCCTAGTCCACTTTCCCTTCCACGTCCCAGTATGTCCTTTAAACAGATACTCAGTAGCCCTGATCTTCTCATTCCCTCGATCATGTCCTTTTCTTTTCTGATGTGTATTTCCTGCACGTGTTCCACTGTTCCTGGTATCTGACAATAGTCACAAAGGACGCTCATTGGTTCCGCTCCTCTTATTCCTATTAAACTGGAGGCTCTTCCTCACAGCGGACGTGGAATAAATTATCTTTGGATCTCACTGTTAATACTCACGTGCTCTGCTCGTTACAACTGACAACAATAAAGTGCTTTGAAATAAAAGTATAATTAATAATTCTAAATTACCTTTGTTCATTTTGTGAACAAAGACTGTATTAAATGTTTAATCATTACATTGCACAACATGAACACATCATAGCTCAAATTAAAAATACATTATGCCTGTAGAGATTTGATAAATAACCTATTGATGATAGCTACTTTAGCATAATTGGATATTTCCTACTTAATCTAACTAAATCATCTGAAATAATCCAACTATGCATATCTAAATTTACAAAGTAATTAACGGAGGACTGGCTCCTCACTACTATCTGTAACTAACTGTAACCCAAACCCTAATGAAAGAATAATAATATTTTTTTTTTTGAAGGAATTCATGAATAGCGCTGATGGTAGGATGGTAAGATTTTTAATTTATGTGATGTTCCATTAAATATACGTGTAACGTGTAAGCAGCATCTGTAAAACGCTCGGTTATTCCTTTTTAGCCTATCATGTTCTCAACTATGGCAAGTCATTTAATACATTCTTCATCGTGCTCCTGTGTCTGAAGACACTGAGGATGGGTGAACAAAATAAGGAAGGGATGGATCAACACTCACGATCTGCTTTGAGACATTCTAACACGAGGACTCGCAACTCTTCTTTTCTTTCCAATACAGTGAATTGACATTATTTTCTATTTCCTTTCAATTCCTTTCATCGCCATGTTAATGTGAGTTAATCTAGTTAATCTTGACTAGGAGAGGCCTCGATCTTCACCCACAAGCAGCAGCCGGGAGCGAACAGTCAAAATTCAGACACTCGGCAAACACGGCCTCACTCTTTGTGTGATCCGTCAAAGGTTTCACAAGGTTGCAATGAATTACTTTCTTGTATTTTCACCCTAAATTCACTCGCAACAAATTTATAGGCACAAAGTACATCTATTTAATGTAAAACATGTGAACTCTATCACTCAACTTAACTGTTTGACTTCCTTAATAACCTCTTGTTGTGTGCGCCTAAAGGAACAAACATATTTTTCCCCTCCAGCCTGCCTTTCACATCCTCTGGGGACAATCATTATCAAGCGTTACAAAGGCTAACTATTTAAACCCTTGCTCCTATTCAGAGCCAATTCACACCGACTGAGGAAGAGAACTTTAAAAAAAAAAAAAAAAGAAGGGGAAAAAAAGAAAGACAGGCAGGCAGGCAGGGGGAAAAAAAGAAAAGGAAAAAGGAAACAAAAGGCGAGATAGACTCTCAGAGAACGTGGAGGAGAGAAAGAGGACGGTGAAGACAGAGAGCGAGGGAGAGATGGAAGGAGCTAGACACGTATAGAGAAAGAGATGGAGAAGGGGAGGCTCTTTTGGGGTGCAGTGGGCTGTGAGACAGGCCCATTCACTCCCATCTAAACACTCTGTCCCACTGCGCATCAGCGCTCTCACCCGGGCAGCCAACACTGTGGCCACAGACTCCGAGTTAACCAGTCAACTCCATTACAGTGCAGGGGGCGTGTACAGACCTGCCACACCAAAGGGCTCACGCCGGCCGGCCGAGAATATTAATTGCTTTTAAATGAAGTGGAAGTCTCTTTATTGGATGTCTGGTGTTGGTTTGTTATCTGCGCGGCTGAAAGGGCCCCACTGCTCTTTGGTCTCG
Source organism: Scophthalmus maximus (assembly GCF_022379125.1). Lineage (NCBI taxonomy): Eukaryota > Metazoa > Chordata > Actinopteri > Pleuronectiformes > Scophthalmidae > Scophthalmus > Scophthalmus maximus. Next base: position 3,472,256 of record NC_061515.1, read on the forward strand.
CCGCCTTTGAAAGGGAAACTGACTCTGGATGAGGTCATTGATCAGCAGGAGCTGTATACTCCCAGTGGGTTTTTTGTGTGTCCTGCCCCTTTAACTACCCCCATTGTGCCCTGCCCATTCAGCGCTCAATGCACTGTGGTCTATAAACATATTTGTTAATGACGCTTCCCCCCAAGTGTAGATTCAGTCCGAAGCATGTTTACATACTATGCACCATGATAAAGTGCAGGTTTTTTTTCTCTCTCTCTCTCTCAAGTAACAAGTAAACACTCCCCGATTCAAATTACTGATTCCAATGATGTCACATTACTTCAACAGTCAGGAGGATCATCTTGTTTACTGTCGCACCTGGAGTGAGATGGACAGTTCTTAGCTCGGCACAGGGACTATATGCTCTGCAAGGCGATCGCTGTCACAACGGGATGTTTCTACTGCGTGCAATCACCCAGAGTAACATTAAACTAGCTCTTGACCCAGACAGACGGTAAAATGACTCCTGTGATACCATATTGTCAAATTTAGTTAATAGATGCAACCTGTAGATGCGGAGGCTTTGTACCTACTAGCTTTTCACATTGAGCAATTGATAAAGTAATAGCATATTCTTGTAATTTTCTGGCGGCATCTGGTGGTAAAGTTGCAAACCGCAGCCAACCGAGCAACCGACAGGGGACACTTTTTGGCGGCGCACCGCTAATTCCATTTCCGGTTTCCGGCAGCGTCTGAAAATTCTGGAGCGTTTTGATCGACAACCGTATTCAACACGACTTAGCATACATGGCGACTCACACGGAGGTCGGGTCCACCTCATGTTACTATATTTAACTCATTCAGAGTTGACGAAGAAAAACATTGGGTTTTTTTTGTTGCAGGTGATTATACATACATGAACACATAGCTATGGACAATATGTTCAATTTCTGTGAATAAGTTCTTCTAAATATTACACACAGTAGCTTTAAATGAGATAACATGTAAGAAGTAGCCGACACAACACTGCCGATCGTCAGTCTTTGCATCACAGCAGATATTGTAACAAATGTAAGCGCCGTGCACTGCACACTAGACATTATTATTGTGTCTCATTGGTGATCCCCGGCGGCCCGACTGCGACTGAATGCGCTTTCCACCTGCGAGCCCATGTCGGGACTACAATGACTGCTGAGGCTTCGAAAATCGTGTACAGTGGGTCCACCCCTCTGGTCCCCACCGAGCTCTGTGTCTGAGGCCTGGCGGGCTTCAGCCGAGGGAGAGGATGGAGGACATTATCTATAATTCCGCACACCATCTCTCCCTCAAAAGGGCCCCGGGGCACCAAACAAAGCCCCCGCTGCTCGACAGCTCTGGAGATGAAGACGAAGCTGAGGTCTCACAGCCCCACGAATAAGGTTAGATATTAATCCAAGCTAAGAGAAGAAAAAACATGCTACAGGTTGCTTTCTAGGCTTCCTTTTGTGGGAGTATTTCTTTGTGTTGCTGTCTGTCTGGCGTGTGAATAGGACCCCCCCCCCCTTCCTCTCACTATGTCCATTGAAAAAATTGGCTTCTAAATACATGCTATTAGAATATTTGTGTAGATGAGTAATAAGTTATTAGTTGCAATTACTGGTCATCTATTAGTCTGGTATAATAGACTGATTAGGCAGTGGGCCCTTTTAACTTCTGAAGAAGTAATTTGGAAGACAGCCTACCTTTGACAAGGCAAAGAAAGGCTTCCTTTATTCAGCCCATATCTGGCTATTGTACTAACAGACATGTTATAATGGGATTACTAGCGACTGCAGTGGACGGATGAAATCAATGGCGAACGCGTCATTTTGTATAATTCACAGGTACTGCAGATGAGACGAGATCTTGGCTAGTGAGAGGGCACTTCACACAGGATGAATGGGGAGTGGCTCCCGCATTACGCAACCTATATTTAATGTAATTTTCTCCATATGGGAGACATTTTTTTTCTCCTTTAGTGTTTACCCAGGGGAGATTTCAACACAGTTTGACCTCTGGAGTTTTCTGGAGCCGTGGCCTGCAACGACATGTTCCATTTTGGCCTGTTTGAGGGTGGCCTGTGTTTGACCTCAGAGCAATAGGAAGCAAGGCCTCGTCTGTACAGGTAGTACCCTACTGGTCCTTTGTCAAAGATTTGACAAAACCTCTATTCATAATCTGTCTGAGTTTTTCCAAGGACACCCCATTGTCGTCAAACATATCCCAGTCTGAAATCTTTCATAGTAACGGACAATGGCGGCTCTGGCTGCTCTTGTCGGTCACGGTGCTCGGACTACCTCTGTTTTCACCCCCCTCTCTCTTGCCTTCTCCATTCTCTGTCATTCAAGGATATGCTGGTAAATCTTTGGCATTGTATTAACCAAACAGTTTGCGCACACATTTGTGTGCTTAAAAAAAGAAGTACATCCCACAGTAAGGTCGTCTGTGTGAGGCCAAACCCGCACTAAGGTAAGATGCTGTGTAGGCCTGGGCCCTTGTCTCCGAACAAAGCTGGGGCAGCCCCTTCTCTTAGCGGCCGCGCTGCAGCGCAGAGATGAACAGAGGAAGGTTCTTCATGCCCCTCCACCCTTCGGGCTGTTGGCTCAAGTTTCTGCATCATGGGGCCACAGATGGGGCCGCGGGATTGACGGTGGGCCAAGTAACCCGGAACAATATCATCTTTCCATCGGTGGCGGACAAGTGTATTTGCTGTCTTCCCTGCCCACTTGTCTCTTTATACGCCCGCGGCTGCGTCGCCCGTTGTTTATTCTAATGTGGTCCGGATGAAGCAGCTGGTGGTGACACGGGGTTGATTATGCTGTTCCCACAGTGACATATTCAAAGGACGCAGGGGAAGGCGTCCATTGTTGCCCCTGATCTGTGGATGACAGGCCTGCCTGTTGCACCAGCTCCACATTGGCCGTCTCATGGTGCGAGGGGAGCAGGGCGCGTGCTTGCGGCGACGTGTACAGTACACGTCGAGTGTGAGCAACACGGGGCTTTCTAAGGTGATGTAACAATATCGGGACAATTTGGGACGAGTCTGCCGATCATCGGTGTTTTGTGTCCGTATTGAATATTACATTGTGAGAGATTACCTGCCGAAGCTTATAATCATAGGGGAGACATCAGTGAAACAGCATTAGCGTATGACTAATGAGCTCTTAACTGAAAGATCCGCAGATCAAATGATTTTAGGTGGAGCAGCTTTTGCGGAGCAGACGACCCAATATACCTGTTGACTAATTTTTGGCCAACTGGTTGGTATTTTGCCCTTTGATAAAGAAATATTTAATAAAAACAGTTGAATAAACAGATTAAAGGAAACGAGGGTGGCATCTAATGTTTAAATGTTGTAATTCATGTGATTTATAGACCAGAATAAATACAAGTTTTCCAAAACATTTCACCATTTTTGACCAAATAAAAATGCATTGATCATAGATTAACATAAAAAAAGATAATTAAAGGTGTAAAGCATTAAAACCAAATGATTTCATCCTGTTATATCACCCATCAAAGGCTGAACAGACTGAATCTCGTTCAGGAGCTTTCTGTATATATGTAATATGATGCAGCCACGTGATCTTCGTCACATCCATCCGCACGGAAAAGGTGGGACATCTAAACATTTATAGTTTCATTACTAAAAGGGACCATGAGGTACAATTGCGTGAAGTTGACTTTCCACTATTGATCATGGAATGGCAAATTTTTATATTTTGTTCTACCTCATTTTTCAATCCCAACGTTTTACCAATCGTAGAGGAAATACTTCCACGTCGGATGATCCCACCCCCTCACGATTTACGTCCAGTGGTGATGCGTTGGTCACGGGGTTTTTATGACCCGCAACCCCCCGACCCATTATGAGAACGAACTGGCACCGCCCAACCCATAAAAATATGCCTCAACCTCTGACCTGAACCTGACCCGACCTGCTACCCCCTTTTTTAAAAACCTTTTCTCTGATTTAGTAAGCCATATCATTACTCCGCATTACCTCTTCTTTCTGACCTAGAAAAAAGTTTTGGTTTGATATGATGAAGCTGCAGTCACCACTTAGGGAAAAGGAGCTCATGCACGGCTGGTGATAAGGTCAGGACGGGACAGGCTAAATTGGGTGCAGAGATTGAGCTAGGCTATTTAATATTTTAGTCATGGAGGACAAGTAACCTGACATGACATAGTCAGTATGTCGCTTTGTCACTTTTTTAGCTGCTCCTTCTGCAACTCGCAACATTTTCTACAAAGGTGGACGTGAACGAGCTTCAGTTCTTTCTCCCTGAGTGATCGCTTAATGAGTAAGCACAGGCTGAAATCACAGCACAGACACTGTCTCCAAATTACAGTATTTAGTGATTTTTGCGGGACGATGTCGTGGGAATAAAATCCCCCAAAAAAAGAGAAAGAAATCCCATCGCTTGTGTGACGTGAAATGATCCTGTAAAACAAATCAACAAAGGGCAGAAGAAACGAACATTTGGGTGTCGTGCAGAGTGTTGAGTCTCAGAATACACACACACACACACACACACACACGCAAAGTACATTCACATACACACATTCTTACCCACTGGCTTTACTCTGCTGTTTAAAAGCATATATGGGACAATTCTATGCACACAAGCCAAGAAGAACAGTGCAGCCAGTCACTCAGCCAGTCCACTTACAACTTCATCACAAGGCCCAGTTTGGATCATTTGGTCGGTAATTGCTGCCCACAAGTGAGCCATTCCACATGAATGGAAGTGCAGTAAAGCGTCAGCGGGCATGATCAGTGTCTGCTCCCAGGTAATAGCCCCCTCCCCCTGCCCCCTGCCCCTGAGCCATCCCTGCCTCCCCTCTCCCAGGCCGCTCCCCCTGCTGAATGAGAGGATAAAAGTAGTGAGGGGCTTTTGCAAGAAAGGGGGAGGAGGGCGGGAGGGGGGCGATATAGGCAGTCCATAATTACCTGTAATGAGACTTTTGTCTTGGAGCATTATGGGGATGTTCTTGAAGTCACCCCGGAGGTGGTTTTTCTTCAGATGGAGGGAGAGCGGCGAGCGGCTCAAGTCCCCTCGTCGCCCTTCTCATCCATATGTGCAGTAATAAGTAATTACTGAAGTCTCATTGAAGTCCATGTGGAGTGTTCTCCCCCGTCTCCCCGGCGGATGAATACCCGCCGCTCACCTATTACACAAAGTGACACTCCCGGAGATCCAACGTGTCGTCTCAGCCTTCCTCTCCAGCGCCACTCGTCGCTCCCCTCCAACTCGCTCTCAGTTTGAGGAAACAGCTGGCACCCTTTGATGTCTGACCGGCCTCGCCCCGGCTCTCCTCCGCAGCTGCATCCGACAGGGTAGCCATCTCATCACGCCGTCCTCGGGATACACTGACATCGTTTTTCCGTATTGGCACCATGCGGCCGAGACCTTTTCATGGGGCTTCCTGCGCTGCTTTCTGACATGTCAAAAATATTATAGCTCATCAAAATACAAATAAGAAAACCTTTGACTGTCTGGTCCAGTCAACATTTGTTGTTCTGTATATGCCACAAGAATCCATTTTTCCTTCGGTGAGCAACAAAATCATCTCTGCGTCATCAGGACAATCTCTACTTGTTTTCCAATGTGGCACGAAAATTGATTGACACCAGGTCACAAACTAACAAAACCGGTAAATGGTCCGTCCGTCCATCGTCTACCGCTTTATCCATTTAAGGGCCGCGGGGGGCTGGAGCCAATCCCAGCTGACATTGGGCGAGAGGCGGGGTTCACCCTGGGCAGGTCGCCAGCCTATCACAGTTCCACATACAGAGACGGACAACCATTCACTCTCACATTCACACCTACGGTCACTTCAGAGTCTCCAATGAACCTGACCCCATTCTGCATGTCTCTGGACTGTGGGAGGAAGACAGAGAACCCGGAGAGAACCCACGCACACACGGGGAGAACATGCAAACTCCACACAGAAAGGCCCTGGTTGGTTTGAACCAGGATTCGAACGCCACCGTGCAGCCCCCAGTAAATAGTACGATAATAAAAATCCTGACTGATAATCAATAAAACTTTGTTGACTTTCTATGTGTGTGGCCATTACCTTGGACTTGGAGCCGTCTGTTGTCCTCATCACCAACAGCACACATCTGTTATCATTTCCAAAAGTTTCGAGGCTTCATGGGGAGCAAGGACTTAGGGCAGTAACCTCTGCACAGCCTCAACAAGTGAAGTGGGTCAAAAACAGAACTGGGAAAGTCCTTGGTTATTTTGTCCAAAAACCCTTTTTTCCATTTTGTTTACGAGTAGTTTCATATAATATGTGATACTGTGTTCACGATCTCTATCTCCACGAGGAGTATAGTGTAATTTACTGTTGCCAGTGAATGCAGCATAGGAAGTTAGTTTGTGAATGGACAGGATTGACACTGAGGTATGTCTGAGGCCAACAGCGCGGTATCGGCAAGACGATGAGAACGACGTGGTTCATTGGCACCGTCTCACGGAATTCCGAAGATGGCGGGCGACGACATAACATTTTTTTGATTTTTCACTTTTAAAGCATTGGATGAAATGTCGCTTAACGTCGATGGACTTCAGTGAACAGAAAACAGCGAGATGGGAACTCCAGAGTTGGGTGAGGATCCTGTGTTCACATCGTACACTTGGTACTTTAATTCATCATCAAAACATAAAAAAAGGAACAAGTTTGATCAGTGCAAGTGATATAAAATGAGTGTAATGTAATATGAAGAGCATGTCATTCTCCATATGAGATTTTCCAGATGAATAACTAGCAGTCCATTGAATCTGAATGTACAATATATATGTCACGACATACTGATTTCCTCTGAGGTGAACAGGAATCTACAGCATGTTATTCTCTTTCAACCCCTTCATCTTCTCCTCAAGGCCGTCGCGTTCTTAATGCGGCCCATGAACGCCGTCGCCGAATCAACGCGGCGCATATATTCTAATGAGACCAATTGAAACGTGTTGAATGCGCTGTATGGAGAACGGCCTCGTTTGACCTGCTCGGAGAAAACCCGCACTTGATATTCATGTGAACTGGAAGAAAAAAACATTTTTCTGAAGGGTTAAAGACTTTTTTTGTTCGAATCTATGAAATACACATTTCTGCCGTATTAGCGCGGCGGCGGCGGCGGCGGCGGCAGAACCAATGATGAGGTCACCAGTGGGTTGTCCATACATCACTCTCAGGTGGGGGGTTTTGAATTAAGTGCTTTGATTGTATGCCTGTGTGTGTGTTTGTGTGGGTGTGTTGGTGTGTGTGTTGTGGTTTGCGTTCTTTAGACTTCTACAAGACTTTTTGTTTTTGTCATAGTGGGAAATGACTTGGTGGCTCCATGTGTTTAGACTCTCACCCCCCCCCCCCCCCCCCCCCGGGTGCGGGTTGCCCTCGTCATTAGTCCTGCTTGTTTTTCCTTTGATTGGGGCAAGTTGCATTGCAGTGCAACTCTCAAAGCGCGTAGCGGAGGGAGTGTGTGTGTGTGTGTGTGTGTGTGTGTGTGTGTGTGTGTGTGTGTGCCATGTGGATCCGTTCTCAGTGTCCACTCGGCACTGGGGCTAATTTGCATTCCTTTGTGTGTGAATAAAGGACACCTATTCTGAGGACAGAGTTTACCAGCTGCCATCCAGGACTAGTCCTTATTAGAGCCCTGCTGTTCCACTGAGAACGCCAGCACATGTTCAACACGCGCTTTGCCACTCACACATGGCCACAGAGCCTCCACACACACACACACACACACACACACACACACCCTCAAGGACATGCGCACCCCCACGGTCATAATCTATTCATACACAAATGAAAACACACTAACACAGATGCACAAAAAAGAAACAGGCACTTCAGACGGAGACACTTGCACGAGGGTCCAGCCAGCGATCAGCAGCACCAGTGGTCACATTCTGTGGTGATCGGTGAAAGTGCAAAGGTCACCGCTCGCGCACATGTTCTTTGGATCGGCCCCCTTTAATACATTGGCCGTCTATGTTTACAGGCTGCTCACGTGTGTGATAAAAGATTAGATCAGAATAACTGATAATTTTTTTTCTGTCTGACAACGGGTCATCAAATGTGATCGTGTAATGTCAACTACACTACAACTGCTGGTAGTAGTGTAGTTGTAGTGTCGTAGCCTAAAAATGCTTTTTTTAGTGACAGATTTTGATATATATATGATATTTTGTGTGCCCTGTTAATGCCACAAATCTTCACAGCTACTGTATCACTTTTATGGTGGAAGCTTGAAATGATTTGGTTTTTATAATGATGGTAAATCAACTATTACTTTCATGTAGTTCATATTATTTCATTTTAAAATAAGAAAAAAAAAAGTTTTGAGCATAGGTAGCACATTTATAGCAGAGAAAATAACGGGCGGTCATTTGCATCGTAAAATGGATTTCATGTGTGAGCGTGGGGTCAACGGACAGAACTGAAATGCACCGTACAAATACAGGCACGAGTCAGAGGTGGAAAAAAAACCCAACTCTCAAACGATGGGTAATATTAGGTCACGATACAAGAGACAAAATGAGGTTTCCAAAATGAAAACTATAAATTTTGCATGCATTGGACGTAGAGTGTCATCGGCATCAATTTGGTGCACACCTTGTATTCTTATTGGTGAAATATAATGAAGTAAGTTTCTTACAGGTAGTGCAGAGTGTGTAAGTAATAGTGGGAGGATTGAGTGTTGAATCAGGGCAAAGTTGGAGACAAGCTTTAATGTGTTCACGAGAAGCTGTGTCACACACACACACACACACACACACACACACACACACACAGTGACGATAATCAGTTTGTGATATGAGGAGCGGCGGCGCACAAGAGGTAAATCTGGATCTGAACGACTGTTGGATTAGGGAACGGTTCAGGTTTTTCAAAAGGAGAAACAATTGGTTTTCGCTTTGGGCTAATTAGAAAGAGGAGATGTGGACTGTGACCCCAGTGGCCTTGGCTTGAATACCTAATTGCAGAGTGGGAAAATTATCCTCCAGCCCTCTCTCCGAAAATTACAGTCAGGCGACGGACTATCAATTTGTATATTTTATGCTGCTGATATAAAGCATACACACTTCAGTGTGTGTGTGTGTGTGTGTGTGTGTGTGTGTGTGTGTGTGTGTGTGTGTGTGTGTGTGTGTGTGATATCCGGGTCCATACGATGTGTTTTCCAGCCAATATCCTCCCACTTTTGTTTGGGCTTTTTTTCTTTGTGCCGTTCTTTTCACCAGTTTCTCCTTTATCCATTTTGCATTAATTGCACCTCTCTTAATTGTCCGTCCGTCAAACGGAGCGGCAGCGCGCGGCGCTGCAACGAGCGGCGCGCGACAATGGCACTCCAGACACACGCGGCGCACAAGCTAACACTCTGGCGCACTTCAGCGCGGCCACAAAGTGCAGTTCTCAGTGCTTAATCAAATAAATCATTTTTTGGAAAGAAAAGAAATGCTAATTGTGTTTGTCATTACAAGCTGAACAATCGGCGCGGGACGTGCTGGTCGCCGGGGGGGGGGACAATGGGCGGGCGAGCGGGAGCCGACGTGGAACAGTGGCAGAAGTAAAACATGTCATATTTGAATTCACTACAGTGATGGGGTCGTTTCTGTTCTGTGGTTCTCACTTTTTTTCTGAAAGAACACGAGCAGACGTTCGAGGCTGTGAAGACGGACGGATGCGCGTATCCCCGAGCGAGCAAGGCCCTGCAGCACATCGGGACGTCTGGGATGCTCCCCCCATGGTTTTCTTTGCAAGTACACAACAGAAAGACGAGATTCTTGTGGAGAACTTCACACATTGTGCCACTGAAAGCTTCTTCATACAGTCCGAGTTCGAAAGGGCCTCGCGGGTCACGGAACAAATGGACACCGGTCACACGTCGGGCTGCCTAGACGCTTGCATCATTAAATATAAGCCGTCAAATCACAGATTCAGAATTTCACTTGAGAGGAGGAGTCGGAGAAAGAGTCGTATTATCTCGTGGCCAACGCTGCGAGAAAAAAAAAGGTTAATTGCACTCCCTCGAAATTCAAGGTGACCTTTGACCCGCCGCTGAGATGAACGCAGACGAAAAGTCAGTCGCCGAAACAAAACGTATCCTTCTGTCCACGAGCAAAATGGTGGTACAGTATGGGACCGTGAGGCAAATAGGCTGTTTGGTCTGCTCCGGATTTTTTGTTTTTTTCCCCCCTTCCACCATTACTCCGATTGTGGGATCCCCGCAGCCGAGAGAGGGGCTGTGTGATGGAGGACGACCGCTGTCACAATACCGACGACAGAAGGGCTTGGTGAAAAATGTAATTTCCCCCCTTTTTCCGTGGAGCTGCGGCGAAGAGGGGGTGGGTGGGTGGGGAATTATTTGCCCGCAACTACTAGAGCTTGTGGTAATTACTATAATGATGTCTCCGAGTCAAGGCAGAGCCAGTGCCACGGCCGCACAGACGCTCCGATCGGGAGAGAGAGAAGATTTCAGGGGGCACGCGAGGCGACCGCCACGGTCGTCTCGTTAACTGCACGGCGGAATCAGCAGAGATCCGACAGACTCACAGATTCTTCTGGGCCCCCTTCACCAACGTGAAGCGAGGTGGACGGCTGGGTTCTCATTGGCGATATTGAAGTTTGTGGGAAGTCATAGTGTTTTTTTATGCCTTCAACAAATGACATCAACAGAGAGCAGTTCTGCCGAGGACACCGATGTATACATGATCATCACACGTTTACACATCTGTATCATGTCAGGCTCTTTCACGTTGATCCAGATTTTTGAAATTTAATTTTTATTATTACTTTTTTTAGAATGTCAGAAGAGTTTTTTTTAGGAAAAAAAGGTACATTTTGATGAAAAGGTTTTAGTTCTTTAGTTATTTGTATCACAGACACATCAGTGTGCGTTTGCATTTCATTTTATATTGGGGGGAAATGAAAAAAATTAATATATATATATAAATAAATATATATATATATATACAGATGTCACATGAATGTAACTTAGTGAAAGCTCACACCAGATGAGTTTAATTTCTAACCAATGTTAACTGTCCACTGGAACCTTCCAACACATTATGACGAACCTGATGTGTTTGGATGAACCATCTGTCAGAAGAGCGAGCACATATTTTCCATCACATTCATTCCTGTTCTTTCAATAAGGGAAATATTGTCCTTTGCTGATATATAACTGACGCTACAGCATCATCCGAACAGTTGCTTCCCGACACGCTCGCAGCTGCCGGTATAGTTCCCCAGTGGCTACGCAAAGACTCTCTTCTAAACATGTTTGGCTCACAACGCTGCTCGGGAGCGAGTGTCGCTGGGTATTCTATTGCTTCTCCCTTCGTTTATGAGTGGTTGTTTATTGGCTATTAAAATGGGATGTATTTGACCTACGCTTGTCAAAACCTGAAACCATGGCAGCAGCTCAGTTAGTCACAGGTTGATGAATATACAACTGTTCAGTTGATAAACATGTCTCAGTTCTTCTGATGCACCCACAATTATTATATTTTCCCCTAGGCATCAAATCTCAGCAAAATCCCTAAATGAGATTTACTTAATGATAATAATGTTATTTTTTATATATCATAATTATTGATGTATTTACCTGTGTCGGTGCACTTTTGTTCACTTTTTCTTTTAAAAATGATCTGCATTACAACAACAACAAAAATGATAACTGCAAAACAAATAAAAGTAATATTATTCTTAACATGATCCTCATCAACATTGTATCCAAAGGAAAGGTTTTCTGTGATAAAAGTAGAGATATGGAGGATGTGTAACATGCAGGAACTGGGCTTCTCTAAAGAAGATAGTTGTTGTGACCAGAAGAATTTCTGTGCGACTCTGCGCCCGGGCCCCCGAGAGGACGTGGCGGAGGACACGCAGGGACGGTCGGCTGCTGATACGCACAGATGTTCCCCCTCATATCCACAAGCGTGTGACCACCGTCGCTGGTTCGCCCTCGCGCCAGGCGCCTTCTTTATGCAGCTTGCATCATGGTCCTTCCCCAACACACACACACAAACACACACACACAAACACACACACACGAACACACACACGAACACACACACGAACACACACACACACACACACACACACACACACACACACACACACACACACGAACACACACACGAACACACACACACACACACACACACGAACACACACACACACACACACACACACACACACACGAACACACACACACACACACACACGAACACACACACACGAACACACACACACGAACACACACACACACACACACACACACACACACACACACAATGCCCTGTTTGATCCTAATAGGTTCTGAAAGCCGGGCGACATACGTGGCTGTAACTGCATCAATGCGCTTCGCCAGGTTTTCAAGTCAGGGACACGTCCCATTCTAATTACTACCTATACTATTTATCTTGGCTCCAGAGAGAGAGGCAAATCGTCGTGGTGTCTTCCTCATGCTCCCTCCTTCCCCATCCGGGGAGAGCAGAGAAGGGCCCCTCAGTTTGGGACGAGGGACAGGGCGAGTGTAGGGGTGTGTGTGTGTGTGTGTGTGTGGGGGGGGGGGGGTCAGGGGGAATCAGCCGTGATCTGCAAATCATTTATTTACCTTTGGCATCTGCATAATGAGGCAGGGGGCCAATGGCGGCCCCGGCCGGCCGAACACAGGGTGGCATGCCTTCAGTTTTTAATGGGCACGCGGGGGAAACTTCCAATTCTTCTTGACATTTCTCATAGCGAAGTAAACGTGCTCTGGGTCAGAGTGTCTATTAGGCAGATAAGAGACGAACAAGTCAATTATACCTCGATGACTGCGTCGCCAGGGGACCTCATTAACATGATCAGAGAGGTCCAGGCTGCAGCGGCCCTCTCCTGTGTGTAGCTCCTGATTAAGACGTGGAAGAATGACATGGCCCTTTTTCTCTCCCCCCCCCCCCCCCCCCCCCCAACCCCTGTTTTACGTGGAAAAATACAGAAAAATCACACAGAGACGTAAATATGTTCAAACATGCTGTACATACGCAAGTAGGGGAAAAACACACTGATACACATTTGCATGCAGTGACACACACACACACACACACACACACACACACACAGCAGACATCGCCAGGACGCAGTGTCTGGCCATCCAGCCAGAAATTGTTGACACATTCCCCCCCCCAAAAAAAAGGTGAGCGCCGCACTCCGTCAGGGGGTTGTGGGGATGTTCCATGTGCCGATGGGGTCGCGGAGGTGGACGCTTTGAGAAAACATTTGTGGCAGAGGATGTCGTGAGCTGTCACGCACGGCATGGACGCGTGGCCTTGGGTTGCAAGTGGAGGGTGGAGGGTGGTGGTGGTGGGGTGGAGGCGGGGGGCAGCTGTGGCGGGGTGGTGATGGGGGTGAGGGGGGGGGGGGGGCGGTTGGCATAGCAGGCGAGCAGGCGGGGCACGGGCTGAGGCGTGGGTTAAAAAAAGCAGAGCCTGGGGTTTGGTGGGCGGAGTGGTGCATGTTTTCCTCTTTACTCCCTCTCCTCCCTCTCCCTCGTCCCCCCAGCGAGGACGCCGCGATCCGTCGGCGTTGACGGGTGATGCGTGCCGACAGGCTACAGGGAGCTCGGCTTGTCTTTTCCTAGTGCTCTGCATAGTGTGCATCGCATCCAGCCACCGCGCCGACGACGGAGGCGTCCGATGAATTAATTCCGAGCGCTCATCTGGACCGTGGCGGGAATTGATCAGCAGTCGTCTCATCAGCGACACGCGCGCCTCGAACGCCGCTGCAGCTTTTTTTCTTCAAACCCCGAAAAGACAAAAAAACATCCAGCTAATCCAACACGTGCATCGTGTTTTTCCAGCTACAACATGACTCTGCGCTGTTCAATTGCAAGGAACACAGATTAGAAGAAGTATTTATGAGTCATTTTAGGGTTTTCTGCTAATGTCATTAGAAGAGGGGGGAAAATGAATTACGCTAGTTCCATGTATCATCCAGTGTCAGGCTTGGCCGAGGTGCTGGAGGTGCCAGAAAAAAAAGCCTCCGCACATTCAAACCTGTCCAAGGACCTGTGAGATTCCAGTGTGCGGATGAATGAATTATATTAACCTGAGCAAAATAATTGTGTGACGGTTGGGGAAGTGCAGTAAGAGCGAGGGGTTAAGGGTCAAAGCAAAAGCAAGAGGAAAACAGTGATAGTATAAAAGCATTAAATTAAATGGAGAAAAAATGTGAGGAATACTACCAGCAACTGAGTCCAAATGCAATTTCCATTTTCATTAATTTTTCCACTTTCTGAAAATCGCCTCGACAGCTGGACAGAGACGAACCAAGAAACAGACCCAACGTGGCTATGGAATGGATGAAATTGATCAGAATCAAGCTTTGTTTGCTCCAATCTCTTCACAGTCTTCTCTCATTTGCATGTGCCTTGTGTGTGTGTGTGTGTGTGTGTGTGAGACCCCCACGAAGAAGAAGAAGAAGAAGAAGAAGAAGAAGAAGAGAGGAGGAGAGACAGTAACAAGCCTTTTGTCCACGGGCGCACGCCCACAGAGGCGTCCCACTGCGAGAGGTCCCAGACATATCTGCTCACGTACCTCCGTTATTGCTCCCTGAGACATGAATGATTTGATTATTTGATGACATCTTATTTCTGAAATCTGTTTCGGCACCATATGTGTCTAATGTGCGGCCTCGCCTGCCATATGAACGTCTCGGGCCCCCCCCTCCCCCCCCCCCCCCCCCTCCCCCCCGGGGTCTGTGCGAGGCCCACTGCCGTTTCCAGACCTGGAGGGAGAGGGATCGGCTTGTGAACTCAGAGAGGCACACTGCGCCGCGCAAATGCGCATCGGACTGGATTCAAGTGCATGTTCAAGGGAACATCTTCTTATTGCTGCGCATCCTGTGCTCTCTCTCTCTCTCTCTCTCTGTCTTTTATGATGAGTTACCAACGCTGCTTAAGGCTATAAGTGCTGTGTTTTGAAAATCTTGGCCCCCAGCGAACCAACCAAACCAAGCAGAATAAAGCTCCGGGAAGCTTCTCTTTCATTATTTCCATTGCCGTCCCGAGGAACTATTCTTGTTATCATAATTGGTCCACCCCCCCCCCCAGTCTTCTCCCCTTGCGGGAATCGTGAAACAAAACGACAGTGCTTCGCAATTCAAACGAACTTTAACCAGCTTCGCAACCTGTGTCTCATCACTGTAATTGGCTCTTTGGCTGATCTGACGGAACGACAGTGACGGGCAGTGATGAACGACAGTGACGGGCAGTGATGAACGACAGTGACGGGCAGTGATGAACGACAGTGACGGGCAGTGATGAACGACAGTGACGGGCAGTGATGAACGACAGTGACGGGCTGACAATAAAACACGGCGGACCGTCCGTAACAACGGAGAGAAAAAAAAAATCTTTACATTACTCACAGAATTTTATAATTCTCCGGGGTTTCGGCATTTTCCTATTCGTCCCGAGGCAAAGGCAAAAGCAACCGGCGACGCTGGTGGTTGCAAATATTTCAATTAACTTAAAAACCATTAGTTATGTTCTCAACTGAAACTGTTTATATTAAATCTGTTTTTTTCAACTCTTTAACACAAAGTCAACAAATCCGCATGTGCACAATAGTTTTCTGAAAATTACCATTTCGCAGAAATACCTTCGAGATGAAAAAAAAATGCAATTTCCTAGTTTTATTTCCCCAGTAAAGATGACCACCGTCTTTATATCAGTCGCACACTATTCCTAATAGCAAGCGGCATCAAATAGTCAAGTAATACTCGATTAAGTGTTTTCTATTTCTCCTAGTGTATCTCTGACCCCAGAGCTGCAGGACCCAAACCCGTCATTATTATTGTTATTATTAATATTAACATTAATATCATCACTAATAATAACAACAACATAATTGTATTTTTTAATTATAAGTGTCAGTCTGGTAGAGATTACAGCGGCGGTTGTACAACTGTCCTCTCTCTCTCTCTCCTCTCCTACTGTCTCTCCTCCCACTCTCTCTCTCCCTCCTCTCTCTCCTCACCCCAACCGGTCGAGACAGAAGCTCCGCCCACAACTGAGTCTGGTTCTGTCAGAGATTTCTTCCTGTTAAAAGGGAGTTTTTTCTCTCCACCGTCGCCAAGTGCTTTGCTCTTTGTGGGATCTGTTGGGTTTTCCCTGTAATATTGTAATATTGACCTCACTATGTAAAGTGCCTTGAGACAATGTATGTTGTGATATGGCGCTATACAAATAAAACTGAATTGAATTGAATTAAGTAACGATAAAATGCCTTTCCGTGTCAACACTCGAAAGTGCCGGCGGTTTGTGCGTTGCCTCGGGGGCCCTTAAGATTCGCGGCCGACGAACGGCGCCGCGGCGCAGGCGAAGGTCGCAAAGGTCAGGACGTCCAGGGGCCGCGGAGAGCGGCTCGCTCCGATCAGGGCCCCAGCGTCCGTCGCAGCGTCCGCACTCTCGTTCCCACGAGGACGACGGACCTGGCGGCTGCCCGTCACCGAGCACTCGACTGCGGCGACGTCAGAACGACTCGTCCGGGAGAAAATACAGAATCTCACCGAACTGGAGACTGTAAGAAGGAATCGGCTCCGGGTAATGCAAACGACCTCAGGAGCAGTCGGAATCACGTAAACACATCCGTCCCCATTGAAGCGCGGCGGCGCAGCAGCGGGAATTGTATAGTGGCGCGGGCAAATTGACGCAAGAATTAAGAAATTGCAAGGGAAATGGGGTATTTTGATTATTTTTCTGCTCTCTCAAAGAACTTTCTCAACAATTGTAGAAATACTGGCCTTGCCATTTCTCCACTTCTGAATAAAAATCAATTCACGAGCCGAGAATGAGGTTATCCTGTGGTCTTGGGCTACAAGTCTCCCTTTATCCGACTGCAAATAAAGCGCGCGGCTGCTTCAAGGTTTGTGTCACAACTAAATTTCCAGCGGAGGATTAAAAAAAAACAAAAAAGGCCACATTCTGATGTAGTTTTGGCCGGAGCCAAAGATTGTTGTAGTGAGGCCTGGCAGCACTTCCGCCAAAATTTAGTTTGCCGGTGTCATGAAGGTAAATATCCCCTCGAGGGACAGAACAATCCCAGAGTTCAAAAGACCCTGGAGCAAATGGAGTCGAGGTAAAAAGAGTAAAAGAGGCGTCACTCGGAGGAAGAAGCGAGAGGACAAATGAATCCAAGCGGGCAAACAAGCTACAAGGAGCCGAAAAGGGCTGAGTCCAAAACACGAAGGGGTTAAGTGCGGAGGAGGAGCAGGTCGGTGGTGGTGGGGGGGGGTCTACCTGCGGGGGCAGGACGGCAGGTGGGAGGAGCGGCAGGGTCTGAACACACCGCTGCACAGAGTCAAGTCGAGTGGTACATCAGAAGCGATCTCACGACCCTCCTCACGTGGCGCAGGCCTGGACCAGACACCCTCTGTGATACTATCACACAGACACGCGAGCCAGCGCCGTGTGGAGGACGAGGTTCCCGGTTCGAGTCCCGGTTCGAACCAACCGGGGCCTTTCTGTGTGGAGTTTGCATGTTCTCCCCCGTGTGTGCGTGGGTTCTCTCCAGGTTCTCCATCTTCCTCCCACAGTCCAGAGACATGCAGAATGGGGTCAGGTTCATTGGAGACTCGAACTTGACCGTAGGTGTGAATGTGAGAGTGGATGGTCGTCCGTCTCTGTATGTGGCCCTGTGATAGGCTGGAGACCTGTCCAGGGTGAACCCCGCCTCTCGCCCAATGTCAGCTGGGATTGGCTCCAGCCCCCCCGCGGCCCTTATATGGATAAAGCGGGAAACGATGGATGGATGGAATGCGAACAGGTGGAGGCGGAGAGGACGAACGGAGGCGGCCGGTGCGTCGTCCTCCAGCAGTCCCGGCCTAGAGCGGGACGGTTCAAGACGAGTCCGGACGAGACAAACAACCGGACCGAGCAGAGTGAAACTCGAACCCCCGTGACGGAACGACGCTCTCCGACCGTGCAACCGCTTCACTTCTGACTTGGGAACCGTTTAACCGGGTTGTTACAAATAGACGAACAGAAGAGGGACGTGACGACTTTGTTCCCTCGCAGGTCGTCTCTCACCGGAGAAGACGGAGACGTGTGTTCCCGGGGAAGAGATGTGACAGGCCAACGCGGCATTTTGCCAGTCTGGTTGTTCACTTGACACGCGAGAGAGGAACACGTCGGCAGAAGAAAAGCAAAATCACCGGCAGGAAGTAACGCTTAGCCTTTTTCCACGGTCTTCCGTTTGGAATCGTCGAAGCTGCCTGCGACTCCGCACCGCGGCTTATTACTGCGGGGAACTGAGGCGTGTGACGTTCGTTCCCTCGGTAACCCCCTGAGCCACACGGGCGCCGATGCGTTTTGGAAGGGGGGCGCCCTCGGCGCTCCGGCAGAATTCAAAAGGAAAAAACACACGGTGGTAAATTTGGAGTCATTTGAAAAAATCCAAAATTTTGAAATAATTACTAAAATTACAAGAGAGTTGTGATGGGAAGCCATATTCAAAAAGTAGTTTTGCAGATCAGTGTTTTGTGATAAACGTGTTCATGGTGTGTGTGTGTGTGTGTGTGTGTGTGTGTGTGTGTTGTGTGTTTAGGCCCCTGCAGGCTCGAACAGGTCACGGTGTCAAAATGCTCATTTGAAGATCGGACCCGCTCTAATTTTCACACTCTCCCACGCACCGGCTAATTAACCATCGTTTCCCCCAAAAGGATCAACTGGTCAGTAATTTGATTTTAATTATTCTGTTTTTTGTTTTTTTTTTACTTTTCTCCTTGTCGATGGACGAAGAGGAACGGGCCTGTTTGCAGTGTCATGTTCAATAAAGTGACCGGGGACGGGAGCCAATTAATATCACGAGCTGAAAATCAGCAACGGCAAAGAAGGGAGGGGACGTTAGAGGGCCATGTCCTCGGGATATAATTGAATTGGATTACATCAGCTTTCATTTGAGTAATGATGCCCACAGGCTTCACGTTTTTCCTGTTATTAAAAAAAGAAGCCGATCCTCCACCATCTCTCTGCAAACGTCCGACAAACGGTGGCGCTCACTGAACCAGGTCACCGTTTGGAGATACAGCACAATCCAGAACACTCTGTTTGTTGGTGCTGCTCGTCTTTGCCGGGGAAAAATAAGTTATGGAATCGTGAGAAAGCCGCGTTAATTCAGCCCATTTTAAGACTGAGAGGCGTTTGAAGTAAATCTTTCTGTGGGATTTTCAATACTTTCGATATTGTGTCGGCAACATTACATCCACGTCCACTGAACTGTTGCGGTGGCAGAACTCGGAGCGGCTCGATAGCGCCTGCTGCAAAAACGTATTATGCGTAATAAGTTTAAGTTTAGATATAAGTCCACTAAATATGCTTGATTCTTCCCCCCCCCCCCATCAAGATCCATGAATTATTCCTGAGGCCAAATCTTGACAGAAAAATATTCCTGGATCCGCCCCTTTGTCCAAATCCAGGCTACAAATCTGTATCGGTGCGTCTTTGTCCCGCGTCTCATCCTTCAAACAAGTTTCATTGAAATCCGTTGTGTCGTTTTTGATGAATCCTGCTGAAAAAACAAACTAAATCTTTGGAGGAGAGAATAACATGACGCACGTTACAGGTGTGTTTGTCCATGACGGACACGAGAGAGAGAAAAACCTAGACTCCACTGGAAGAGTTTGATTCTGACATCTGATCCCGGACCGTGACGTTTGCTCGTATCTCATGTTCAGACCAGAGAAACGCTCTTCATCTGTGTTCCCGGGCCTGAAGACGCTGCTCTCTGCGCGAACCTGACCCTCCGACCTCCCTCTCTGTCTGTCACTCTGATGGACTAATAGCTCCTCTCGTCCCTTGCACAGTCTCTCCGGGACCTCTGGGCTGCGCACCGTCAGACCGCATTGCCCGAGGCCAGGCCAGACTCTCGAAAATTGCAACCTTATGATCCTCCGGGCTGAACTTAGTGGGACACCAGAGTCCCGACCCGCCCCGACCAGCCCGGCGGATTAGTGCTGCTCGGATCCGATCACGTCCAGGCCGCTCACGGCGGCTCCTCAGAGCGGCCCACGGCAAATGTGAGGCGGCGTCTCGAGGTCCAGGACCTGCCCGAGTTTGCCCATAGCCTCGGGTCGCGGCGGCTCACTGACCGGCCCCACTGGGGGGGGGGGGGGGGGGGGGGGGGGGGGGGGGGGGGGGGGGGGGGAGCCGACCGACCCAGAAAGACCAGCATGGTCCTGACACAGGACGGTCACGTGGCGACCCCTCCCCTGTTTTATGCGGGCATCAGATCTGGACCCAAAAAAAGGAAGCATCTGGAAGGTGCGTCCCTCAGCCGAAGTGGCACGCGGTCAACGGGGAGAATTGGCTGAATGAGAGAGGTGCAGCATTTGGTTCTTCGTTACCCATTCGCCCTGCAGATTCAACGTGCGATCTGAAAAAGAACGATCCAAATGTCACAGCCTGGTGGGGGCCCAGGCTCAGTTGGTGGGGGCCCAGGCTCAACAGGGTAGAAACAATATATACTGTATATATACACTTTGCTTTATCGTCTCTTTTGCTCTAAATGGACGATAATTATACGGCGTTATAAATCAAGTGGGAAAAGTACTGTAGGGTCATTTTCTGATTGACGTCTATAGAAATAGACTTATTTTTCTGAGTCGCCCCCTGCTGGTGATTCCGGAGAATACAGGCTCCAGGCACATTCTGCATTGGCTTCATTTTGCAGACATGGTAACTTTACGTCCCTATTTTTATACATACAGTCTTCGGGTCAGACACTTCAACAGCCGAGTAACAACATCCGAGACACACGTGATACTACAATAACCGGTCATTCGCCTTAGAAAAGAGTGTTTTCATTGTGCAAACAAGGACGTACAGTATGAGAACAAGCATCGGGGCCACTCGGCAGGAGAGAGAGAGAGAGAGTGAAAAAAAGATAGTCTATGTTGAAAGAGTATGGATCCAGAGAGAGAGAGAGAGAGAGAGACGTGGGTGAGGCTCTTTATTTCACACGAGGGTAAACAAAGGCAGATATCTGGGTCTAATTGCTAGAACCCACTCAAAGAACAGCGTCAAAAGAATCAGGGCCATGAGATCGGAGCTCGGCTTGATCGAAGCCAACAGGTTGACAGGGAGCTAGTGAGCTTGTGGTCCGACTCGGCAGCGGCTGAAGTACGTGGGGAGAGAACTTGTACGTGTGAGTCGTCTCGTATCTGATTTGATAACTGTTACTTAGACCAGAGACAGTGAAGCGCAATCAACACACACACACACACACACACACACACACACACACACACACACACACTCTCACCCTCGATGTGCTCGAGATCCTGGTTGGTGGAGGTGACGGATGGATGTCGACTCGGTGACCTACATGAACGACATTTTCCACGTACGTCATTTAAAAGCACACACTGGCCTCATTTGGAAACGTACAGGGCGACATCATCTCCCTGATTCCGTCGCCCAGGGGCTCGTGTGAGCCGAGGGGTTGAATGCATGAGTGAGCCCGATGCACAAGCATTCGGAAAAAAAGCTACTCGGGCAAAATCAATGCGGCGCCTCATCTGATTCTACACATTCTGCACTGAAGGCCGGCTAACGTCTCATCCTAAATATGCAGACGTCCTTTTCCTTTCGGTGCATCGCAACGACGTCCGCTTTGACGATAAATAAAAAAAGTGATACGAGGACCTGCAGTGTGACAACCAGTCAAAAAAGAATATAAAATTTCCAAATGAGTCGCACATGTTTGAGGTCACATGCGATGCTCTCACTGATGCCACCCTTTGTCCGGACCACACTCCCACCGTTCAGCAGATAATGCCTGTCCCTCTAAAAGCCCACCGCCCCGCTCACCGGCGCTGTCACTGGGAGACATCACTGTGACGCCGCACTGTGTTTTCAATTAGGTCGCTCGCTGATTACAGGTATTGTGCCCGCTGACAATGGAGGATGAGCAATGTCCTCCCTCCCCTACACACACACACACACACACACACACACACACACACACACACACACACACACACACACACACACACACACACACACACACACACACACACACACACACACACACACACACACACACACACACACACACACACACACACAGGGGGACACAAACATGGTCATATATGAATGGTTCTGACCGGCATTGAGCAATTACGCGGAGGAGAGGAGAGGAAAACCGCGAGCGTCTCGACACGAGGTCGAGAGTCCGATCGGGCGACTGTGCGACAACTGCTGATGAAAAAATTAAAAAAAAAAATTAAAATTAAAATGGCTGCTTCAGGCTGTACATTTGTAGATTTACATGTGAAGAAACTCGTTGGAGGAACATTTAAAGTCGCTGCCTGACGTCCCGGCGGACACAGAGCAACAGTGGCGTCGACTGGAGTCCCGTTGCTGGACAGCTGAGATCCGACGACTCCCGAGGGAAGCATCGACTGTTGCCTGTGTCCCGTGTCCCGTGGTGCTCGGGGCTTCGATCAGGGCTGCTCTCTGAAAACTGTTTGACTGCATCCGGAAACCACCGGCGGATGAGAGCGGCAAGAGTGAACTAAGACTGTGTAAGGTCAAAGCACCAAACTACAAACTACCAGCAACCCCTTTCACAGTTCCATTGTCAATACAAAAATATCGACTATGGCCGAACACTGCAGTGACTTTAGTGTATTTCCTACAGTGCCTCCATCATTATCGATAGCGGACAGCGTTCCCAGTATTCCGTCGTAGTTCACAGCACCGTGACATGATGATCAAAAAGAGTCTTTCTTTGAAAACAGCCCTTGCATCGTCTTTCTTCTTTAATCTATCCGTCAGGTGGACAAAAGCTCAGGTGGACCCTTGAGCAGTTAAGGAGATAACACAGCGGGCGGATTTACATGCTGCAACCGATGCAAGCGCCGTGAACGCCCGTTCAAAGGGAACCTGTTTATTAATGGGCAAGGAGAGGCCGCATTACCATCGCATGCACCCCGCTGTCCTCATTTAGAATCGGCAACACACACACACACACACACACACACACACACACACACACACACACACACACACACACACACACACACACACACACACACACACACACACACACACACACACACACACACACACACACACACACACACACACACACACACACACGCACGTGTTGAAACATACATTCAGCAGGACGGAGGGACGGACGACGCAGCCTCGCCACACGAGCCGGAACGGGACAAACTACCTTCTATACCCATAACAACCACAAGCCGCTGTTGTTGCCCCTCACAATTAATTAGGCAACTTGTTGAGCTGGAGATGCAATATGCATGTTAATTTAATGGGTCATGTGTGTTTGATGTCCACAGAATTTGGCAGTAAACCACTGGCAGCAAACAATTACGGAATTAATGAAGATCCGGAAAACAACAGCAAAGGGGCTATTGTTGCAAGACATGCACGCATGTTAATATGTTGGAGCGCATGCATGTTAAATGTGATTCCAGCCAATGGCGTGCCTCGGTCTTGTCGTCAGTGCTCTCTTACAGGTCTCGAGTGCGTCGAGTGTGATGGTGGGTTCACCTTTCTTTGTCCATCGGTCAATTTAATTTATTTTGGACCGCGGCCCTTTTGCTCGTTGAAGATACGATTCAAACTTTAACACCACATTCAACACCAGTGACGCAAAACACACACTCAGACACATTACATAAGATAATACGATTACGCAATGTATAAATTATACATATATTCTCCATACTGAGCACGCACGCACACACACAGACACACACAGACGCACACACACACACACACACACACACACAGACGCACACACAGACGCACACACACACAGGCAAGCACACACACACACACACACACACACACACACACACACACACACACACAATCTTAGAAACACATCTGATCAGGTTGTGCACTTCAATCCTCATCCTTGACCCACATATGTTTCTTCACTGCTTAGAAACTAAGATGATTTCTTCTCGTTTTTCATATGACCCCGGCGAGATTACTGTAATTCCAGTTTCTCCTGTCTCTGGGCCGTCGACTCTACAAAGGGTCCAGAACGCTTCTGACAGACTGCGGACCATCATGTCGTCTTCACATTTGCTTCCCGTCAAGATTAGGATCATTTTGAGACACTTGTTTCCTCATGTAGAGACCTACATAGTCAGGAACCCACATACATCTCTGAGCCTTTGGTGCCTTCAAAAGACAGCTTGTCTCACTTTGTGCCGTCTGGGATGAGCAATATTGCATGTTATTAATGTCACATTATTACTGACTCAGTAATAACTGCGCTGCTCTGTTCTGCAACACCAATATCATCAGCGTACTTTTAATTCCCAAACGGACTCCACGACATCGGCAAAAATAGACGACTTGCTCTGAGTCAACGTACTGTATAACATTAATTTGCACTAATCAGCCAGAAATAAGCCGATTTCAATGTCTCCCAGTGTGGGAACGGGGACTGTGCGGCGCAAATGTCCCAGATCTCCGGATCTCTGGACTCACTTTGTTTGCACGGCGAAGCAGAAGTGAGGGATTTAGGTCACATGCAAATGTCTTGCTCGTCATATTTTTCAGCATGTGTTGATCCATCTGGAGCTCGCAGCAGAATAATAAGCACAAGCCTGGCTAGCATGTGCCGACATTCAAGCGGCGGCGAAGACGCGCCGAAACAGCTGAAGGCAACGCGCTGCGCACGGCCTTGCTGAACCGGGTTATCTTAACGGGACATGCTCATTTCCCTTCTCTTTTGGCTTTTGCCCAAAAAACACAGGCTTCAATTCTTCAAACGCACAATCTAGATAGTCACAGATGCAACCAAGTGGCCTATTTAGTAGAACGCTGGGCGGCTCTGTCAGCGCAGAGAGCTGCGGGGAACCGCGTCTGCGTGCGGCGCGTTGCAGCACAAATTAATTAAACGCGACGGCGGGTCGTGATCACACACGTCACATTGGATTTCGGCGCCAGGGAAGTCTTCGCGCGCCCGGCGCAAGGGCCCTCGCCTAATTGCGGAGAAAAAGTCGTCGAGGCGTTGGCGCCCCTGCTCGGCACCCGCCCGGGAAAACAACAGGCTGTGGGAAACCTGCGCCCGCCACCACTGCCGCTCGGGATAGAACCCCGCGTGACGGGCCCCGGCCTCACAAAGTGTCTGCACAGAGACGGAGACGCCTCTGCGGATCAACTCCCAGAATCCTTCAGGGGAACGGCAGCGTGGCACGAGGCCCGCCGAGCCTGACCAGAGGACGTCGCTTTGTAATAGTCCTCATTCGGTCAGCGGGGATACCGGAGATCCGTGCCCTCGCACAGGCCAGGATGGATGAGTTGTGAAACGATGCACGCACGCAGTCACGACCGATGGCTGAAGTGTGACATTGGGTTCTTCGTGCTCCGCAGCTGAAGAATAACGGATCTTCCGAAAACTCGCCCAATTTCGTACAAACGTCGCGGCTACTTGGCAGTCGACGTTGCGCCTTCGTCGCGCGCACTACAGCTCGTTTTGCCCCGTTTATCCTCATGTGCAGGATGTTCAGACCGTAAGGCGACTTCAGGACACTTGAATGTCTCTCCCTGTCTACGGATCCCGACGTGCTCCGTGGGTCTGTATCCGGGAGACGCTTGACGGTGCCGAGCAAGAGGCAGAGAAGCGTCAGATGTATCTACCGTTGCGTTCAATGCGACTGTGCCTCCTTGAAGAGTTTTGTGGTACGCATGCTGACAGTCAGCTGCCTTTGTTAACCGCAGCCATCCATTTCCAACTCAGACATTCAGCCGGTCCGCAAATCCGTGTTGAGCCGTCGCTCCGACACACAAAGGCTGCAGAGGGTGGGAGGTGCACTACCTTCTGTGTGCTCCTTAAAAAAACCTGTGCCGGGCAAAGTGTATGACCGCACACGGCCTCTGTGGCTACACCTCTTTGCTGTTCCCCGTTCAGAGCCAGTGAGATGGAGCGACATGGCGGGACGTCAGCCAGCGCCCTGCGATTTTTGAATTTTGTTGACAAAATTGCACTTTGCATCTGTATTCAGCAGACAAAGGTAAATGTAAAGAATGAACCAAATCGTCGGGGAGCTGCCGTCATGCACACGTGTATTTCAAAGGGGCATAGAAAAAGTTGCACTTTTGTTGCATTCTCTTCATATTTGCAACATCTCTTCAGCGCACGTCACGCGTCTTGCTCTTTGTGAGCGAAGAACGAAGAGCATTGTATGTACAAAATCCTTTAGGAGTATAATAAACTGTTGTCAGGCAGACTACCGCACAGATTTATTATTCAAGGAGCAGATGTCCGACTGCTGAAACCAGCACTTTGTCCAAATAGTTTTAGAACATCTTCGCTTGTCTCTGTGTCTTGGACTTTTTTTTTTGGACAAAAATCTAATATTAGAAAGCTGTCATCATGTTATACACAGGTAGGCTGCAAGTTGTGTAATAGGGATTTCTTTTAAATACATAATATTTTTAATGTATTTAATATATCTTAAAAGCTCTGGGGGTTTATCCTTCCCTTGATCTGCTCTTTAGGCTGGATTTCTATATCTGCCAAATTGCGGCATATATTTATCATAATTGGCCTTTTCAGTAGTGACCAGACCAGCAATGTAGGTAATATGTTAACATAATGTAATATATTCCATTTAGCCCCGCCACTAGCCCCGTCACACATAGAGCAGGAACAATACAAAGCTCTGAACCATTATACGTATATGAAACTACGGCTGGTGAAATTATCTCCGAGTAAATTATATGATTCATACAGTGGGGCATTAGTGCATTCATACTTGTCATTAACTCGTGTCATTATAATCTTGCATCAGACTTATACAAAAAAGGCAATGGTGATAGAAAATGTACTGTATAGAGGAGACATATATGTGTGCTGTGAAATCATTATTGTCACAAATGTGGCATTGGGCCTTTTAGTGATGTCTGCCCAAACAGTGTATTGGTGCGCCCTCTGCTGGTCATTACTATGAGGTTCTTCTTCTTCATAGACCTGCAGATGTCAGCCCAGAAAGTAACAATTGTGTTTATAGGTGAACAGGCGCATTAACCTAAATACAATAAATTGTGAGTGCAAAGTCATTTTGATAAAAGCAGTAAAAGACCCACTATGGGTCCTGAGAGGAAAATAAGTGACAGTGGTGGAACTGGACGCTGTGGGAGCGGCAGGGCGATCTGTGGGTGCAGGGTCGGCCGGGCAGATGGGTGATGGTGTTTTTTTTGGGGGGGGGGTTAATGTCACACGGCGGCGAGTGGGAGGATGGGTAGACGGACCCACACAGGCGACAACTCCCTCAGGCGCTTTCACTGATGGGCACCGATCACAAGGTCTCGACAAGGTTCCATTTCATGTGAGACTGTAAACAAGGTCAAAAGGATGTCGGGGTCACAGCTGCCAGTCGAGGGTCCGGTCTGTGACCAGCAAGGCGCCGCAGAGGTGATGCTACAGTCGGTCAAACTCCGATTCCCAACAGTGGTACTTGTTCCCCCAGGGGGTGCTTTTGCGATAGGTTAGACAATGTGGGCGGTTTTAAATCAAATTAAGAATTATGGTTGGATGAAAAAAACTATCTGGACAATTAGCCCGGCTAAAATAGATGCTACATTTAGCTTGCTTTATTGCTACCTAAATAAATGAAGGCAATGGGGATCAGCTGAAAGTATTGGGGAAAGGATTTTAAACAATTAACATTAGTTAAAAGTAAATGATTGAAACAGCAAAGCAAAGAATAAATGGTTGATATTGATGGTTAAAGACACTTTACTTAACGACTTTGAATTAAATAAACAGATTAAACAGTTGATGGTTATTATTAAAAAGTATCCAAAGTTGAACAAGTAAGTAAGAGTAATGGCTAAGTGATTACAAAGTCCTACCACTAGCAATAACAATGGAAACTTAAATACTATCCAGTGTAATTCTGTTTAAAATGAACATATTTGTAACAAGTTGATGGAGAGGTACTTCTGTTCCTCTGAAAGTTCTTTTTTATGTTTGACATAAAAATAACACAGTGATATACGGGTGAAATCTTTGCTCCATCCTGGGAAGCTGAGATATTCAATATTCATCCTGATATTCACGCACACAACCAAGGACAGGTTGTGTGCGTGAATACCGATGAACTGATTCATGGTCTAGACAGCTAACTGACGGCTGGATGGTGTTGACATTGAGACATATTGCCGGTCAGTGTATCCGTTGCCCCTGGGCGGATTTTGGGGGGAATTCAAATGTGGGGCGGGGTTGGTCTCTCAGAGTCTCGCCCCGGGACAGACGCTCGTCACTGGACACTGACTGGTCCGTTTGCTTCCCTATTGATTTCCGACTGGGATGGGCCGTGGCCCAGCCAAAGCCTCTGGTACTGACTGTCTGGCCAGCGATTGATCCGATATAATAAAACCATCGTTTAATTTCGGACAGACACAAAAGACACTGTCGGGCATGGACCACATTGATTCACCTGCTATTTTACTGTGGCGTGCCTGAGTAACTGTATGTTGTGGGTTATTCTACACCCATTCAAATTACGCAAACTCCTATTATATTATGGTACGTGCTGATCCAGTCACAAAAATGCAAGTCACCATGTAATTTGCATGTAATTTGAGGTCGATGCGGCTCGTGTAGTTCTGTGCACTAGTCAGATCGGCAACGCTTGGATAAAAATACTGACAGTTGGTAGGTTGTTTGGTTACTGTCAATCAAATCTACTCAAACCACACCAAAGCAGTCCTGACGAGGACAATTAGCAAGGAGAACAAAGAGTTTTCTCTAAATAAAGTGACACCTAAATAGGTTTAATAAATGTTGTTTTGATCGTTGTTGATATTTAGGTATTGATTCGATTCCCAGTCAAGTTTTTCCTGTTAATATCTGATATAGATCACCTTTTTTTTTACAATTGCAATGACATAAGTTGACCTCTAGAGGAGGCTAGAGCCCCGTACAATGTATTTCAGAAACACCTTGCTTAGCATTTTCAAGTTGGTCACTCCCAGTAAAGCTAACAAGAGATACGGTGTGTACTGTACATGTGATGAGCTATGAGGTACAGTAAGTGGTGTGACTGTGAGACTGAATGAAATTTCTGTCCATGTCTGTCTTGCACTGATGACAAGAGAGAGACAGAACGTCACCAAAGATGTCGGAGAGATAAAACTGAGAAAAACCAAATGAGGGCCACTCATCATCTGATCCAGTGCGTCCTTCTCCTTTGTCGCCACAGATTATATTTATCAAACATGGCAAAACATTATTTCAAACCATTTTTTTTATTTGACAAAGAGTTTCTGGACTATAGCTGACAGTCATAAAGTATCTCCCTAGTGCAGTACAATCAGAAGTAACCTGCGAAAGATTTCCCCAAAATATATTAGTGTAAAAATGTTGTGAGATAACAACATGTCGTGAGTGCAATATTTTTTTTTTTTTTTGAATGCCGTCTGTTTCACATTTAATCAGCTTCCCTTTCCTCTGTGCTTTATAAATTATTGACTATTTCATGAAACCTGTGTAAACTACCATTCTAATATTGTGGACACGCCTCTTTCATATACCAGCTTCACATGTGGTGATGATATTGCACGTCAGTAGTGGTCACCTCGCCCCACCGAGGCTCACCCTCGTCTCCCTGTCCAGTGCTTTAAAGTTTGCATGACTGCACGGTCATGCTGTCCTCCGGCCAGCGGTACGAGTCCACCACAAAGTCATCGTAGTCCGTGCTGTAGGTGAGCGAGCGCACGTACGCTTCTTTGTCGGACGGCTCTGGGCGAAGAGTGGCCATGTTGTGCTCGTAGGCGTACTCCACGATCTGCAACGCAAACGCTTTTGCAGTTTTACAGTCTCACAACCGCCCGGCCCATACAGCCGGGACTCACGCAGGCCCGGTGAGCCACATGCGCTGATATGTTGCGTGTGCACTGGGCTCTCACCTTCACAGCCAGTGTGACAGAGGCGTCCCTGATGGAGCCGAGAGGAGGATACAGTCGTCCCTCTGCCAGGTCCTTATCCGTCACCATGTGAGCGAGTGACTGTAAAACAGCAAACGCATCGCTCCCGTTACCTCAGAGAGGATTTAAATAACACGCGTATACTGCGTTAGTCAGATTACTCTCGGCTGAGGTTATGGACATGAAGAGGGAAGGTAAGACTTGCTGTTTGAGCTTTGAGTTTCTAGTCAATAGTTCACTGTGTTCACTGTGAACAGTTTAGGTTAAAACAAACAATCATCATTTCAAATATAGAATTGGGGGGAAACTAGGAATCAGTGTTGTAGTAAATTTGCACAAGTTATGTGTCCTTCATGAACCCAAGTGAAAAAAGTCTTGGTTTTATTATTCTTTCTTTCACAGTTGTACTTTCCCTCAGATGTATTACAACCAATTTACTTTAAAATGCTATTTACACGTCAGTAATACTAATAATGCAGTGATTAAATATAAATTAATATAAATTCACAGGGGCTATTCTTTTTAAATGCAATGAATACTCGGACTAATGTACTAATGTACTTTTACATTTTCGTGCAGGACTCTTAAAAGTAATGGCCTTATTTGACAGTCTCATTACAAAGATAAAAAGCACTAGTACTAGTAAATACTTCCACCATCATGTTGTCATAATGTACCATGAAAGGCTCGAAAACATTCATTAGCTTCTCAAGATGCGGCCGGCATGAGACCTCAGGGGTGTTACCAAAGGTTCAGTGAAGACATTAATTATTGTGAACGCATTCATTTAAGAATAATATAAATGTGTGTGTGGGTGTGTGTATTCTGTATACTGTATGTCACACTGTTACCTCGGCTGCAGTAAGGAAGATTTCCTCTGTAATTTGTCGAATGGCGCACGCCGTGACGCCCAGGCCCACGCCGGGGAAGATGTAGGCGTTGTTTCCCTGACCAGGGTGGAATGTCCTGCCATCGGGCAGAGTGACGGGGTCAAACGGACTGCCGCTGGCAAAGATGCCCCGCCCCTGCGGCACAGAGTAGTATCGTTCACCCATTTTGTGGGAGTCATGTGCGGGAGTCAAACAAGGCCCCGGAGCGAGTGCGGTACCTCTGTGAACGTGTAACACTGCTCAGCAGTGCACTCGGCTTTGCTGGTCGGGTTGCTGAGGGCAAAGATGATCGGGCGTTGGTTGAACGAGGCCATGTCCCTGATGATCTGCTCGGAGAAAGCTCCGGCAATAGCTGCCACGCCTGAGACAGAAAACCAATCAATATGCAGTACATTACATCTTAGATCATTTCTTTAATATTCTAGTGGTAGCGGTAGGTCAGGGTCAGGACAGTTTCAAACTGGTAGTCACAGTGTTGTTCCTGGTAACCATGTCCTTAATATAACCATAACTGCGTTTATTGTTGTGACCGTGACGATGCAGTTCCTCTGATAGGCACACACGACAACGCTTGTTGTTTTACCAATGATAGCCGTGGGTTTCAGTTCCCGCACGACGTCCTCCAGCTTCTTCATCTGCGGGTGTTCGTGAGCAAACCTCTCCTTCTCGTGAGTCAGGTTGTCCCGACCCTGAGGATTTAAAAGAAAAGAGCAGATGAAGGGGGGGGGGACATTAAAAGACATGAAAACATCTGTGGAAACTCTACAACAACAAAAACAATGCACTGACTTCAATGTGTGGAGTCGCTGACATTGTTCTCCAGCAGGTTTAGGTTTAGTGATGAGGAAATTAATGATTTCTGATCAGGATCATTAGTTGGGAACAGGAAGGTGACAAGAGAAGGTGAAAGAGGATACGAGGATGGCAGGAGGAATGGAAGGGAGAAGACAGTGAAGAGGAGGAATGGGGGCGGAATAACAAAAAACATGGATATTGTGGACATAACAGATGTCTAACCCTCCGGAGAGCCTTGTGCAGTGATTCCAAGGAAAGACCTCTGGCATATAAATCAACAAACCTCGGGAAATGTGCTTTTCTGGATTATGGAGGAAGCACTGATGTCAAACTGAGGGCTTTGGTTTGTCAATGGTCAGACACATCAACCTGCTTCTTTGGGTGCATGTGTTTGTGTTTGCAGGATTTTTTACTACGACACCTTGACAACGAGACCCTTGGAATCAACCATCCAGATCTTTTTCAAGCACTCGTCCTTGGGGAGTCCTTCCTTCTCCATGGTCATGGTGATGAGCTCAGCGATCCCCATCGCTGCCTGCAAGACAAAAGACACAAAAAAGGCGCGGGGGGGGGGGATATAAAGAGAAGCTTGTTCATGACATCTACCCACCAGCTCTGACAACTTTAGCTTGACATGCAAATCACATGCAAAAAAAGAAATATCTGATCTGAAATCACAATAATCTCTTTCCATTTGAGGAAAAAAATCACAGTGAGACATTTACTACCGTATCACCGACATGTAAGCATGTGACACGCATCATTTTCAGTGGTTGTATCTCAATACAATTAGAATCAATTGCATCATATTAAAAAAAAAAAAGGTTTAATTGCCATAATGATGATGATGATGTTTTTTCCATCTTAAAGTTTGCATTTTGCCTTCATTAGATTGGATACAGTGACGAGCTGACAGGAAATGAAAGAACAGAGAGGGCGAGGGTGCAAACCTACCTCCCCTGCACCTTGGAACACGATGGTGTGGTCACACATTTTGCTTTTGGTGATGCGGAGAGCGGCCAGGAGTCCAGCGACCGCCACGGCAGCGGTACCTATTGAATATACATTAGCATCAACACAACCTCAAAACAACATGGTGAAATTATATAATTCATAAAAGTGGTGGTCGTTCCCAAAGAACTAGACGTGCTCTTTAAATTGCTGAATCATTAATGCACTCATCTCTTCAATAAGGTTTTTACAAGTGGGTCCCTGAGCCTGTGGTGCCACTGGTGGAATTCAAACAATGTGGTATGCAAAATATATAATCATTATTATTTAAAAATGGGATTCTCAACTGTTTTTATGGGGAAGGAACGTGTTCTTCAAAGGAACAGCTGTGCATGTTTCCTCTTTTTCTTTCCCTGACTTTAGCTCTCCTGTTGTTTGTACAAATATCATTCATATTCATATTTTTACTAAACATGTGCTTACCTTGGATGTCGTCGTTGAATGTGCAGTACTTGTTGCGGTACTTGCTCAGCAGACGGAAAGCATTCACATTTGCAAAGTCCTCAAACTGTATCAGACAGTCCAACCCGTACCTGTGGGAAAAAAAGAGATGCATTTATTCTGGCTGAACCAACGGAGAGCCTGAAAAAAAGGGAAGCGGTATAGAGAGAGAGAGCAGCCTCAGTCCAGAGGGGGGCGCTCTCCCACTGCACAACGAAACGTAGGTGGGGAATGACGAGAGAGGATGCTGCTTCTCGTTGGTGATCACAAATGATTGTATTTTTACTTTTCTGAATATGGCAGCTATAGGACGAAAAAAAAGCTATCCCTTTTGTTAAAGGTATAATGTCCAAAGTGGCTGAAATTAAAGTTGAATAGACATTTGACAAGCTGACACCTGTCTCCTCCAGCTGTGCGACAGCCCCTCACTACGAGTTCACGTGAGAAAAGGTCGAACCCGCACAAAAGAAGCGGAGTGACATTAACAGCAAATCTGAAAGAGAAGAGCCCGGAGCCCGGAGCCCACCCAGTCCCTCCCAGTAAACCAGCAGTGTTCACTTTAACAAGACGCTGCTCAGACCACCTATCACCCACACCCACACACGCACACACACACACACACACACGCACAGACACACACACACACGCACACACACACACACACACACACGCACAGACACACACGCACTAAGCCCCTACAATAACATACAAGGAAAATAAGCCATGAAACCAGTGTTATGAGTCCGTAAATTAGATTTGGTAGCGACACAAAGGAATCCCAGGTTCACATGCAACTCAACAGGTGGAACTGCTGTTCAGGAATTTACTGGATATTTGCTGCCGCTCAGTCTCAGCAATGAAAAGAGAGTTTTTGAGCCAGCGGAAAAAGGAAGGAACAAAAAGAAAAGGAGAACAAGGTTTTGTAGCCGCAGGACAAAATTATGTATATTAATCAAGATGCAGTATTTATTGTGGCACCAACTGCAAAATATCTAACGTTGCACTGATTTGGTCAAACTTCATGACTTTTCTGACAGCAGCCTATGTCAAACTTCCTCTTCCTGCAGGATAGACGCAAGTCAATCATCATTTCAATACTTCAGAGATAAGGGAAAACTACACCAACGTGTGTTGTGATTCACAGTGAAGATAAGCTGCATAAAGCTTAAGTCAACTCCACAGATAAAAAAACAACGGAAGGAGCGGCGAGGTCGTCTACAGTTAAGGCTTCTTTAGTTTTTCCTTTTCCTTCACTGTCCTGTAACTTTCTCACTGTCTCTTCGGGGAAACCCCACCCAACACCTAGTAAGGAAAAAAAGAGGGTTCTACAGCCCAATAAAGCTGCTTCCCACTTGTCGCGGCGGCTGCTTAACTGCTCAAGATGTTTCATCTGGAGGGAGGACGGAGCTGAACGGAAGGAAGCGAGGCCAGAGAGAAGTGCAGCATGAGAAAAGCGACCGGAGCTCAGCCGTAATAAAACCTAATGTCCTGATCAGAGCGTGCCGTTTCGCCGGGTCCGCGTTCAGCCATCCCTCCGCCTCGCTGCGAGACGCCGACACCCAACACGGATTCCGACAGCCCTGCTGACTCACTGCCAGCACGGCAGTCGAGCGTCGGGAAGAGAGAAAATGTGTTTTCTATCAAGCAGAGAGCGGCAGCACTAAAGCGCGGTGAGTCTGTGCGAGGGGAAGGAATAATGAGGCCAAGAAGGGAGCAATAAACTTTTCATTGTGTTTGGGCTTTGGGAGACGGAGACAAGGGCAAGGCGACAGGCGAGGACAGATGTGGCCTCCTGGCTGCTGCCAGCGCAGCTCCCTCTGGTGCGGTGCGGGGCACCTCGCTGCCGGAGGGGTCACGGCAGTTCGCGCAGAACCGACGCTGCTCGTCGCACCGGAGTCCAAAAGAGGACAAGTGGACTCGGGGTGTAGTCGTCTGCACAAGTAAAAGAGCACGTTGAACTTCCTGTTAACTATTCTCGTCGTACAGTAAAGACCGGGGGAGGATCGTGTGCCCCGCCAAACCTTGAATTCATAGGTGTTTTTTACCTCTTTTTTTCTTTCCCCCCCCCCCAACACAGTGACAGTCACAAAGGTTCAGAGACATTCGACGCGGATCTGAGAGTGAATGAGGCGTGAACATGCGCATATTTATGGGCTTTCACTGACCACAAACTGCAGATCTGTGGTTGTGGGATTTCAGAAAGAAAAGGAACATCTTCCCAATGCAGAACGCTCTTTTGGTGCTTGTGTGTGTGTGTGTGTGTGCATGTGTGTGCGTGTGTGTCTGTGTGTGTGTGTGTGTGTGTCTGTCTGTGTGTGTGTGTGTGCATGTGTGTGTGTGTCTGTGTGTGTGTGTGTGTGTGTGTGTGTGTGTGTGTGTCTGTGTGTGTGTGTGTGTGGAGGCCATTTGCCCCTTCACTCGTCTTTCCTTGCTGAATTCAAATTAAAAAAATTACCCTGGACAAAGAAGCAGGATTTGCTTTTGTGTCCAAGCTCCGAGTCTCAAGGGCAGCAACCTCGGCGAGCCAGGGAAACACCCAAAAAGATGAAAAACACAGACCATTTTCCCGAAATAATAATTTCCCCACAGGAGAGGAGGAAGATTGAAGGAGCGGGATGGAGATTTCGCACAGAATGCACCATAACTGCAACAAACTGTATGGATCCATGGCCTGCTGCGACGTGACGTCTTTCAGAGAATGAGCACTCTCTGAAAAGTAGACGCTCAAAAACGCTGCGTGCTATCGGACGTTAGACACATCCTCAAGCGTAACTATCTGCCACACTAGAACAACACACAGCTCCTTTGCGGCCAACACATTTGACTCTGATTTAGGACTTGCCACAATAATTTGAATATTAGAATAAAAGAAAAAACAAAACTATTTGCTGGTGCAGTACTCGTGGGGTTTCTTGGCACTGCCAAACGACTCCAATATACCGAGTGGGAATGAAATATTATCATGAGGCTTGATGATATGAAAAAGAGCATGAGCGGATGAGATGACAGACGCCTTCTCATGTGGCGAGCCGCTCAGGCGCGTGGTGTTATGTCTGGGCCAATCTGTAGGATGAGCGATTTAACGAGTGACCCAGCTCCTTCAGGAAACACAAGTCTGGCCTCGGCGGAGACTTGATGAAATCTGAATCTCCGGCATATATTATTAGCGTGTCTTCTATAATACACTGCTGCGGTGGGGGGGGGGGGGGGGGATGCAACTAGATGCAAAAGGAGAGAGCACAAACTGATACTTTTCGTGACGACCGTGGAGTCGGCGGAGGATCTCGGCAAAAGCAGGTCGCAGACAAGGGCTCTGTACAAACACAGCTGTCAAACCTGTTTGCGCGCACACAGGCTGTCTGTCACCTCCGTCCCAGAGGGGGTTTGTGGCGGAGGCCTTAATAAATCCCCCCCCCCCCCCCTTTCACTCTCCACCATCTCTCAGCACACATTATTTCGCAAATCCCCCCCGTCATTAATGACAAAGACGCACTCTCTGCATTCTTCCTCCTCTCCTCCGTTGCTCCTTTCATTCATCCGTCCGTCCATTGCTCTGCCTGTTCCTTACTCCCTCTGTGCCACGAGTTTAAAAAAATAGTTGGTGGCATTCCTGACGTCTTTGCATGCTACGGAGAATGCTTACGTGTACAGTACCCAGGTCGTCCGGTGTGGGGGTGCGACGAGGCCAAAACCATGGGGCTGCAACGCCGCCCGCTAGCGCGTTTCTTAAGGTGTCAACGAGTGATGTTCACAAACTGCGCTCGCTGTGTTGTGGGGTGCGGTCCGCACCACTTTTTGGTTTCCGATTCACGGAGCCTGGGCTTCGCCGGGAAACCCGGATATTTTTTTTCCGGCGCACACACAAAATCGACAGCTAACGGACGGCGGGGAAGTATTCGCTGATTTCTCTTCTCTTATTTGTCTTACCACGAATACTTATTTCACTCAACATCAACATTCCCATTCAAGACTAAATTCCCCCCATGACACGTGTGGTATAATGGTATTCGTCTGTGTCATAGAGCGCCAAAAAAGGGAAAGAAATAAAAATCTATTCAAATCACCTCCGTGAGTCAGACCACTGCGCTGGGTGGCATTTTCTTTTATTACGATGAACCACACAGTGCAGTTTCAGTCACTCCCCCATGCGCTGCCAAAAGAACCCAACAAACGACAGCAGCAAATATATAAATATATATTTGACACATTATTTAAAAGATTTCCATGGGAACCAACGGGCTTGGAGCTTCGATCGCCACAGGCAGGGGAGGATTAACACATTGTTAGTCTTTTTTCTTTTTACAACTAATTCAACATGTAAAATACAGATAAATGCCAAACTAGTTTGCCGTTTTAGGGAATGTGCTATTTTGCTTTCCTGCCCGGACTTAGATGAGAAGGTCGATGGTCTGATATTTGTCTGTTGAGTACAGTATGTGTTTAAGATGTGGTTATGTTTACTATCTCTTCTTGTACTTATCACATGTGCAATCATATGCATCTTTCCTCCAGGACTGGGAAGAGTTTTTGTTACTTTTATCTTTTCCTTTCTACTTTTTTTGTGTGTTCATCATCAAATCAGAAT
Source organism: Scophthalmus maximus (assembly GCF_022379125.1). NCBI lineage: Eukaryota > Metazoa > Chordata > Actinopteri > Pleuronectiformes > Scophthalmidae > Scophthalmus > Scophthalmus maximus. Next base: position 3,509,946 of record NC_061515.1, read on the forward strand.
GTCACTGGAAAGTTTCTGGCTCATGAACAGAACAAAAAATTGTGAAATTGGGCTT